>NC_039368.1:124564650-124812932 GCF_003573695.1 Papaver somniferum | reverse complement strand
CCACCAAAAGCAAGTGAGAATCCCCTTGTACTTTTGTACCACAAACATCAACATTTGTACCGCTCCAATCAGTGTTACGGCAACTAATAGTCGAACAAACAAAAAGCAGAGTGGTATATAGTCAATAATAACTCTATTCAGATTCAAGAACGAAAAGACACCATCTCGTGTTGTTATGTTTTCTTATATCGAAGGCCAATCTCTATTCTTTAGTCAATTTCCAAAAGAAAAGGGAATGGTACATCATCACTTTACCTGCAAGCTTAACTGTGAAGAGTCCAAAAATTTGTGGGCATATGCCTTGCAGTATCGCATTCCTTCCTGCGAAAGTTACGAGAGTGAAGTCCCAATCTGAAGTTAGAATTTATACAGTTTAAGAAATCTACTGATATAGTTCAGTGATTTTTTTCTTAGTTTGACAAGAGCTGACACGGACAAATGACTTCTCCTTTTCCCAAAGTAACACATTGCTTAGCACAAACAAAGAAGTCTAAAGTCTGCCTTTCAGTGGAGTGTCTTTGAAATCAATCCAAAACTGCTCAAACTTCTGTACAATATCATCAGGGACATCTATATTTGCTTCTCCTGAAAGGGCGAGAAGTGAATGTTAATGTTACAAGGACAAAAAATGGAAGTTTCATTAGCATTGCATTAGAAAATAAGTTAAGGAACCGTAGGCACCATGTTAGACTCCAAAGGAATAACTTTGCTACTGTAAGTATCTGCACATTCTAACAACAAATGCATGAAAGGATTTCACCCACTCGTCAAATGTAAGAAAATGTCATTCTAATCTCACATGATTAGCAACAAATAAAGGATCGAGGTCGCAGCGGACATCCTTCATATCTGATGACCATTTTGCTGTCAAGACCCCGTAACAATTACGTCATCTGGTGGAATAGGAAATCATGAAAACTTGTCAAAAGAAAATAAAGTTCCAAAACCCTCCAATGATATTAGCAGAGGGGCATAGACTATCACCATTGTATACAAGGACCTGAAACTGAAAAGCATCTGGGTTTCAAAAGATATTACCTCCAGCTTTAACAATGTCAACAAAATCATCCTTGAGAACAACCGGGATTGAGCGAGGTATAGAACCAAAACCCAAAACTTGTGTGCTCTATTGGATTTTGATTTCCTGGTAGACATGGCATACTATACTATCCTCAACAAACTGAAAACTTGTGCCTTCACAGGATTTCTGCCTCTGTCACAAACAAAAACACTTTGAGGACAACAACACAAGAAGGACTAAGCTATATCAATATCATCAAGCTTTACACAAAATATAGGTCCCATAAAGACACAATACCTTAGAATCACAAAACGATGGAAGCCGAATAGAATTTCCAGTTTCAAATTCAGGTATAACCGCGAACCTAAACAACCATTCTCATTAATCCAACAAATGGCGTATAACAAAACCAAAAACAGAAACATATCTAACAATCAAATAAATCTCAATCACCTGAATTTGCATTTGCGATATTCGTAATATCTTTCGCCTTCAACCATCTTAATAGATCCAGTCTTTGTAACAGTACCTTTAAGAGTGAGAAGCCTTTCCCCTATGTTTCACTCTAATTTTTCCAATACTTGGACAGGCCTCTACAAAACCATCAAATCACCCAATTAATCAATTGAAACCCCCATAAAACGAGTAAATTAAGAGTTCGGAATAGTTACAGACTTCAAACCTGGATTCTCCAGAATACCATCGATATTAATCCGAACATGAATCAATTCCTTAACACTTCCTCGTCCTTTCACAAAAATAGACCCCTGAAATTCAAAAAATAACAAAAGCAAACCTAAAATCCCTACATATTTGATCAGACAAACACTAAACGATATAGATTAGAGAGTCAGGGTTTTGGAACCTGAGATTGAGCAGCGCCGCGGTCAAATCTTGGTAGTATTCATTAGGTTCTGAGTGAATAATGTAAGATAGCTTGATATCGTAATCAATTAGCTCTGCAAAACTGACTCAAAGTAGAGAAATCCTTAAAACCCTAAACATTGGCAAAGATTTATAGAAAGAATTAGGGTTAGTGTTTTATTTTTCTTACTCGATGTGGATGGGGTAATGAAGTAAAGTATCTGGTGAAGAAATGATTGAGATGAGTTGATTAATATGGTTCTCGAGGAGAAATTTACAGAAATTATCAATATTTTCAGCTTCAGCTTCCATTTGGGGTTAGAAAGGGCGGGAAAATGAGATCAGTATCGCCAAGGGTGTTTTTAAGGCGGCAAGAGGATTATGCACGTTGGGCTGGGCAGCGGGAAAGGGGTACACTAGCCGATAGTAAATGTCTAAGTTATTACAGTATTTTTTAAAGAACCATTTTTTGTCGGGGACTACTCCCTTTTTTGGCGGGGAACTACTTTGGGTGGATAATGGAAGTAGGGTCATTCTTTATCCTAATTTTTTGTTAATACCAAAAAACAAAACCTTGGTAATCAAATTAGTGTTAGTGTAATGGTTTCTTAGTGTTAGTGTAATAATTAGTTAGTGACTAGTGAGTTAGTAATATGATAGGTTTATTATAATCAAAATTATTGAGAGAAAGAAGAAGAAGAAAAGATGAACAAAAAGAGGGATGAACCTAAAAAATCTTATTTTGAGTTTTGTAAATATGATTTGAGTGGTTCATGTGATGATAGCTCCTCGTCCGAATCAAAACCTTCTACATCTCCTAATGTATTTGTCAATCTTCATAAAGATCTGGATATGAGTTACTTTTTAGATGATGAATGCATGCTTCCCCAAACTGAATGTGACGAACCAAATGATGGATTTTATCAACCACAACCAGAAGACGAAGTTATGGGTACTCAGGTACGGCTCAAATTTAGTTAATGTAGCTTGAATTGGGCAAAAAATTGGCAAAATCAGAAATTTCAAGAAGAAATTTCAGATAAGTCAAAGTGGTTCGGTTACCTAACTTGCCTTGCGACGTAACTGAATTGTTTTGTATGTACAGTTCGGTTACTTCATTCAGAACACGCAGGTAACCGAACTCCATTTTGATGGAGGTTTTTTAGAGTTCGGTTATGTATTTCCAGAAAACGTTGTTGAACTATTTGTTACAGAGCATACAGATAATAGTTCGGCTAGATCGTATATAATCTTAGGTAACCGAACTTATAAGAAGAACTTTAGTCAAGCTTAGTTCAGCAAGGTCGCAAAATATTTCTAGATAACCGAACCCTTTGTTTGGCATGATCGATAAAATTGTTACATTGCCGAACTATTATCTGTGTTTCTTATTTGTGGTTGCCATTGACGTTGTGTTATTTCTTGTAGGTTGCATGTGATCCAATACCAATGGAAAATCAACCTTCCCCAGTTGATATTTTGTACGATGACACATCCCATCACTACATGAATGATTTGGTATTCAAAAACCCAGTAGAGACAAAGAGTCTGGCTAGACAACATGCACAAAAACACATGTGCGTATTAGTTTTGAATGGGAGAGAAAGCAAAACACGGTTTGAAATGGTTTATGAGAGAATAGGTGATCCCGATAAAAGCTACAAGAGGAAGGGTTATGTTTATACAGGAAAGACAAATAGGAAGAACAAAACTTTCTCAAAGAAGATTAAATGCCCCTTCAAGCTAGCATTTAAGTACAACAAATATTTGGATGGATGGGTTCTCTACGGGGTTATGGAAGGTCGTCATAACCACCCTCGTCCGGAGCATCTTGAACTAATGGTTCGGTGACCTGGTCAAATTTCACAGGTTGCCGGACTAAGTATTTGGTTACCTGGTCAAAAGTTTCAGGTCGCCGAACTGAGTTTCGGTTGCCTGGAAATCTATTGCAGGTTGCCGAACTATATGTTCGGTTTTCAGCTTTGAATTTCTTTCTAGACGAACTCTACCCTGTAGCCTTTTTATTCAAGATAACGTTGCATGCTACTTATGAACCAAATATAAAATTGAAACACAAACCCAATTTAAACAATTATAAAAGTGTCATACATATCAAACTCCTAACTAATTGTTCAAAACACACAGAATCTATAACTAAGAAGTTTTTTGAAACTACAACCAAATGAAAATAAAAGAAAAGAAGGGATTCAAACACGACCACTACGACGAAGTCTTTTATTTCCTTGTTGTCGACACCTATTCAATTGCTTAGACCGTCTCTCCTCCCAGCATTATTTGGGAACAATTTCTAGCTCTTCATTTTCTTCCTCTTCCTCATCTCCCTCCTCTCCTTATCTTCATCCCCTTCTTCCCCTTCCTCTTGTCCTTCTTCTTCTCACTGCTCTTCTTCTACATCTTCAACTTGTTCTCTTTGTTCTTCAACCTCTTCATTTCTAGTGGCTTCATTTCCTTGCTTTTCTTCATCATCAAGATGGGTATTAGATCTCTTTCCTTTCTTCCTAATGAATGAAAACCACAATATTAGCTAAACATAATATTTTCTTATTAAATAAATCAATAACATGGGTCTAAATCAAACACAAGTTGTAAACAGATTAAAGTTCGGCAAGCTTACATGAGTTGTGAAATAACCGAACTTTTAGTTCGGTTATCTAGCATGAGTTGTGACGTAACCGAACTACATATTTGGTGTTAACAGACCAAAGTTCGGTTACCTATATAATTTATCGACTAAACCAAACTTAAATTTCGCATACTAAAGAATACGTTCGGTTAGGAATATCCAGGGTTTTGTTTTGCGAGCTAACTGAACTATATAGTTCGGTTACCTAAAAATGGATAAAGTTTGCGACATTGCCGAACTGTTATTCATATTGAAAGTTCGGTTGCAAAAAAACTAGGGTTTTCAAAATTTTCCTAGCCGAAATGTCTACCATAACTACAATTTTCAATGGGTTTTGATGATTTCTAATCGATTTCTTCAAAAAAAAACGAATAAAAGGAATGGGTATGAAGGAAATTACTCGCGTATTTGCATATCACTTGAATTAGAGTTCTTGGTTGTTGTTGGATGATTGATTTTTCCCCTCTTCTTTGTTTCAAGATGTTTATCAATTGCCAATTCTTTTGGGAGATTTACTATATTTGCGAGTCCCGGACTCGATCCTGGAAGTCTTGGCGTTTGCTTGGTACACATGTTTCGTATCGACGATTAACGTAGATGTATACGAAGAAGAGGAAAAGAAAATAAGAAGAAGAAGAAGAAGAAGAAGAAGAAGAAAAAATGAATAGGAAGAGTTTTTGAAACTGATTTTAATCGGTTTTGTTTTTAAGTTTTAATTTGGATTAGATTAGTGGGTAGTGGTTAAATTAGTGAGTTATTATGATTAATTATAACCTTAATTAGGATAAGGGCAGATTAATATTCCCTAATCTTTTAGGACACCCCTTAAGAATTTAGGGTGGACACCCATATCAAATAGTAGTCCCCCACCAATTTAGAGTAGTCCCCAAAAAATGGTTCTTTTTAAAGAATGATTTTTTTTTGGGACTAACCCATTTTGGTTGGGGACTACTATCATTTTTTGAGTGGATATTAGAAGTAATTTTGAGTCACTCCTTATCCATATATTTATTTTAGTACCAAAATTATCCTTTCTAATTAAGTTAGTGTAATGATTAGTGAGTTAATTAATGATTAGTGAGCTTGAATTAATAAGTTGATTTTTTTCAAAAGAAGAATTATTGAGAGGGAGAATAAGAAGATGAAGATGATAATGAAGATGAGGGTTTTGGAAGAAAAAAATTAGATCTTTTTCTTTAAGAGCCACAACAAGAGTATGATGTTTTGGATACTCACGGATACTTCAAATTTAGTTAATGGTGCTTGAATTGGCCAAAACATTCCTAAAAATGAACAATTTACAAATTCATTTCGGTTTGGTTAAAAAAGTTCGGCTACGACATCTGAAGAACAAGTAGCCGAACTCATCTGCAAGTGTAGTTCATCTAATGTTTATGAAAACACAGGTAGCCGAGCTCAGCTTTAATGAAGTTTTTTCTTTCAGAGAAAAGTTCGACTAGGAAAAAAAAAGTCACGAAGTAACCGAACTAAAAGTTCGGCTGGGATTTTTTTTTTCGACGATACCGAACTCATATATAAATTTTCAGAGAAAAGTTCGGTTAGGAAAAAAAATTGCGATGTAACCGAACTAAAAGTTCGGCAAGGAAAAAAACGAAAAAAAGTTGCGATGTAACCGAACTAAAAGTTAGGCTGGGAAAAAAATTGCGAGGTAACCGAACTTTTTTCTGAAATAAAAAACTCCATTAAAGCTGAGTTCGGCTAGTTCAAAAAACTGTTTCACATAATTCCTAGTCGAACTTCTCTATGCAACTCCCATTTTCAATTCATTTTTGATGATTACTTCTCATTTTTTCAACCAAAAACGAATAACAAGTAATGGGTTTGTGAGAATATCTTTGTTAGTGATTTAAATTAAGATATATATATATAGATGAGGTGGTGGTTGGTGGTGGTGATGTTTGGAGGTGGTGGCGGGCGGCGGTGGTGGGAGGAGGTGGCGGTTATATATATATATATATATATATATATATATATATATATATATATATGTGTGTGTGGTTATTAGGTTGGTTTTAAATTAAATTAGGTTAAGAATAGGTTATTCATTCCCGTATTTTAGGACACCCCTTATAAGTATAGGGTGGACGTTTCTATCACAAAGTAGTCCCCCACCAAAATGGGCTAGTCCCCAAAAAATCATTCTTTTAAATCACCAGAGCAAGTCTTATGGTGGGCTGGGCAGCGGGGAAGGGGTATACCAGCCGATAGTAAATGTCTGAGTTATTATTTTTTAAATCACATTAGAGCAAGTCTTATGGTGGAATCTAGATTATTCTAAATTTGGAAAAGATGTGGAATGTTAATAGGCGTTTGGATTTCAGAATCAGAAACAATAGCAGAAGTAGAAGTTAGAAGTAGAACTATTTTGCTTCACAAATAGTTAATTTTTCGACTTATAGATATCGCTTTAAAATTCGTTACCCAAACCAACTTCTTGATTTTCGGCTTTTAGAAGTCGAAAATCTACTTCTTGATATGCATCCAAATGCGCTATAAGTCTTATGGCTACCAAATAGTCTCATTCCACGTTTTTTTTTTTGCAAGGCCTCTTTCAACGTTTCACGGAAGAGAGATTGAATTCCAAGGGGAAACGGTATTCCAAATAGCGTTCAATGTTATCCCAAATTGCGTTTTTCAAAAACGCATTTTGAAAATGCGTTTCATAAACACCATTCCAAATAAAAGTCATACATAAACAAAATCGTTTTTGCCACACTCTTTTCATCTCTTGGTTAATACATTTAGAAGGTAAGGTTCGTAATCGATTTGATTTTACAACATCAGAACACCAATTAAATTTTTGGGATTTCGATTTATGATGTCTGTTGTCGGTGCTATAATTTGAGGGTTTATTTATGGCCTGAATTTGATTTCAAATTGGAAGGAAATAAAATGGATTTCTGCTACTATGATGAGTTCGATTGAAAGAACTTAGAGTATATCTGAAATGATTTTGATTAAAGGTATTTGTTAGTGGCCTATAACAGCAACATCAATAGATTGTAGGTTTTATCGTTGATTAAAACACGGTGAAAGAGAAGATATTGTGTTCTTGTTAATTGAATAAGAGAAATAAATGGGAGTTGATGTTGTTTGCGATGATGATTTGAGGCTGGAAATGGTAGAGAAGATGAATCAGAAAGAAATTATGGGATTGTTTGTCATGGGTGTGATAGTTTCTACTAGAGATTAATAAAGAGGTTGAATGTTGATGATGTCGTGGACTGATAAATGTGTGGTCATCCGAAAAAATTCAAACGCTAATCCAAATAGGGTTTTTGTGTTTGACTTGTTAAACACTATTTAAAATAATGTTTAACGGTATTCCGAATCGCATTTTTTTGTGTTCCATCGTAAGACTTCAGCTTCCATGATATCTTCCAAATGTTGAGGTGTCATGGAACTTTGCACTTGGAATTATTCCACCATAATACTTGCCCTTACTATCTTTTTTAATATACGAATCTAATTTATTTCAAAATCAAAAGTTTATCTTTTTATTTTACATATTTTATTTGCCACTCTGAAGGGGATTTGGGGAGGATCCCCTCCGCCGAATGCAGAGTGAAGCCTAGATCCAAAATTTTATCTTGAATTGGCTAACTAACCAATCGAATCACTATAATTGGTTAGGTCGAAAAATTAAAACCTAGTCATTTGTGGTTTTGTTCTTCGTATGTAAAGAAAGTATAAAAATTAGTTAATTACGAACCTAGTTGACTGCGACTGTTCTTCACATAAAAGAGCACCATAAAAACCGATTTTAGTTTTTAATCAAAATTCAACCTGATAGGTACAAAAATATTATTTGTGAAAAACATTATAAAATCGGCTACCTAGCCGATTGTGACTTTTTTTTCACATGTGAAGAACATTGTTTGTACCGTAGTTCACTTTCGGACATAACAAAATTGACTTGGTGATGATGATGTGAAATAAGATAAGAACATAAATTAAAGATAAATAAATAAGACAAAAGTTTAACATGGTTTACCGAGTTATGCCGACATCCACGATGAATCTTCTCAGGAGAGATGTTTATTAGTATAAGCATTACAAAGGTGTTTCACATGGTTGAGAGAGATATGATGTTTAGGGTCTTATTTCCCCTTTCTTGCCTGTCTTTTTATAGTTTAAGTCCCATGTATTTATAAAGTTGAGTTTCTAATGATAAACCTTAATTTTGAGATAAACTCCATCGGAGGTAACTTGGCCAGCAAGACGTCTGGAAATGTTTTAGAACTTTTGCCGTAGTGACTTGGTCAGCAAGCAGTCTAGAATTTTCCAAAACCTTCTTCTAAACAGACTGGCAGACTGGGATGGCAGTTTGGATGATGGCTGATAAATTGTCTGACTAGACGCATGGTTGATAACATTGGCAACATGGTTGGTATGTGATACCCGATATTTATATTTCCTGTTTTGGATAGGGTTATGCCCGACTTAGCTAACCTTGTTGTTTAGGTTGTTATTTAGTTTTTCTTAGCTTACGTAGGTTGTGTGATTAGAAAATCTATAAGTTTGTGTGAAAGTATAATCACCTAACTAATTTTATTATGTAAATAAGTTTGGTTTATTTAACGTTTAGTACCCAGTAAATATCCAACACCTAGCTTTGGTACTCGATATTTGAAATATTAAGAGTTGGTACCGTGACCAGTCAGAGACGGTCAAGTCAAACCGTTGACTCAAAAGGATTAACATTCCCATAACTGTATTGATGTTATTACCTTACTAAGCTTATAAGTCATAACAATGACTAACATTGACTCAACCTCAATTAGAGACATATACGTGGCAGAATCTATATCTATCTTAAACGGTCACGATCATATATTACCTTTGTCGTCACATCTAAGAACTCATTCACTGTGAGTTTATATTATCGAGTTTTTTACCGGCACCACGATCTTTCCAAGTAAAACCAAAAAATTGAAAGAAAAAAAAAATCTGCATCGAGGTATTTATTATCTTCTCAAAAAATCAATCATTGATGGGAAAAGAATGTGAAATTTCAAAGGGGAGTTGTAAGATTTTCCAGATTAAGAAATTAGGGTGTTCTCAGAGCTGATTTTTTTTCCTAACTGAGTGTTAAAACTAAGATTCGAGTAACTATTTACTTAACCCGTTCTCAGCATTTATTACATTTTGTTTGAATTGATAAGGAAAATGGATATTTCTTATTTGGTGTTACCCATTATGGCTCTATGTTGTGTGATTGTATCGGGGATATTGAGAAAGATTGGGTTCTGGTGTTGCTCAAGATATTACTCTTGCTTGGAGTGCTAGGGATCAGCTAAAAAGACTTTGCTTTGTTTTGTAACATTCTGATGCTCGGAGTAACGCAGATGCGTGATTTTTTTGTCGTAAAAAGAAATGGTTCTTTGGAAGAGGTATTTGGGAAACAAATGGAGAAAGGAAAATGACAATTGTCAATAATTCATGGGGTATGTTTATAATTTAAGACTTCATTGGGAATCTTGTAAGGATAACGAGTGGGGGTTTGTATTCATGAATGCGGGGAAGGAGATGTACAAGGAATCAATAATAACTTCAACGATTTCGTCGATCACCTAGATGGTGTTTGTATAAATGCTAACGGACCTTAAACGTTGTTAGATAATTATTATTTATTTTTAACTTCAATTATTTTGTTAACGGAATTATTAGTTAACAGTTTAACTTGACAGTTTCTGACTGGTCAAGATACCGACACTTAATATTTCAAATATTGGGTATCAAATCTTGGTGGACATTTGCTGGGTACTAAACGCTAAATAACTCAAACTTAAATATTAAAGAAAGTAATAAACATATAATTTTATATTAATAATAATTTTAGTACAAAGTTTATATTAAATTAGAGAGAAAACCAAAAAGATTAGAGAATTAGAAGAAGAGGAATCTAGGGTGTTTATAGAAGAAGGAAATGGAGAATCTAGAGGAAATTGTAGCTAATTAAAGGTATAGCACGCGTTAAAGCATTTCCCTTTTGATGTTTTTTTTTTGGTGTTTAATTAGTATGATTTAATATGGTTAGGTTCAATAATTTATTTGAATAAATATGTATCTCTTGTTGATGATCAAGATTCTTATGTTGATATATAACATTCTTAGGTATATATGGTTAAAATTTTATGGTAATCTACCGCATATTTACCGTTGAATGTATCTTTGATGTTGATTTCTGGAATTTTTGGACAATTTTGTTTTGTTTGTTCTTGACTGTTTAGACAATCTTTATAATATTAAAGTGATTTTAGATCTTGAAAAAAGTTATAGATTGTATCTTATCTTTCATAGTGCTTTAGATTTGATCATTTTGAGATTAATATGAATTTACTAGGAATATTTTGGTAACATGATGTAATTTGCCCAATTTTTATGTCGACCTTGTAAAATCAATAACTTATGATTGAACCGTTAGTATGATGTGAAATCTGGATATGTTATACAATATGGTGTCAGGAATATTCACTAAAATATAGAAAAATGTTATAATCATGAAAGAGTTAGTGTAAAATGTGTGCAGTTTGTAAAACTTATTCTTGTTTGCATATATGCAAGAGTGAAATGAATCACTACTTGTTTGTTATACGATTTGATAGTATTTGTTGTAAAAATGATTTACAAAAAAAATGAGTTCATGTTTTTCCGTTAGGTGGAACTTGGTTCCATGCTAACAGCGGGCAACGATTCTCGAGAGAGAATGGGTAATGATTCCCAGGAACGTATAGGGTAATGATCTCCTGATCCATCGATGGGGCTGTCCGTGCCGAGGTAAATGATAGTCGTTGCACGAACAAAGGTTTTTCGTTCCGGGAACTTATGAGTTGAAATATTAATTAGATGATTTGTTGGAAACATTATTGGTATTATGAACGCGTGCATTGAAATCTAAATTGGATGATTTGTAGGAAATATTGTTTGCACTGTGAGATTATTTGTTGAGTATGTTATTCCTCAAAGTCATGTTGTATTCTCTTGTCGTATGTTCTCTTTGATTTATTGACTATCTTCTGCATATTTTGAGAATGAGAATGCATTATACTGAGTTGTCATCCCACCCCAATTCACATTCTTGCAGATTTCTCGGAAGTTGGAAATAAGAAGTTAGCTCAATGATTTTTTTTATTCTTGTATTGCTTTAAATGTAATTTGATTTAAAATGTTTGGTTGAAAATATTATTAAAGATGATTAGTGTATTTATATGAATAAATCCATCTTCTTTAAAATCTATGCATATGTCTCGTTCCGACCCGTAACGCCTTGATTTCGGATATTCATATGGTCTTGACCCTGGTCCGGAGCTTGGAGTGTTACATGGTGACTGGACGCATGGCTGGAAGACTGGTTGCCCGTAGTTCCCGACCGTGACCGAATACCTGGTTGTCGGTCGTGCCCGCCGGTAAACATGGATGTCTGTCAAGGCCGCTTGTAGTGGTCAGAGGTCATGACCACAGGTAAACATGGATGTCTGTCAAGGCTGATGGTAGTGGAGGGGGTCATGGCCGCCGATTAATTTAGATGGTAGTATGTCGACCTGGCCAAATGAAACAAATCTGTAAATCGGGACGATGAACGAGGTCTTACAGAATGGGCCGACAAACTGGGTCTGACATAATGGGCCAACGAACTTGACCCAACAGAATGGGCCAACATACTTGGATGGCAGCGAGATGGCGGTACGAACATCAATCTATCTCAACATGGGGCTATTTTACACATGGTGCAAACAAACACAATAAAAATCACCTAGTTGTTCTCCAAAATCCCATGATAAAAGGACATTTGGTGGCAGCTTAGACGACAGTAGATTATAAATGAAAAGAAAATGCATTGTTGTCGGCAATAAGCTTGTTGTAAAGCTTCTTAGAGGTGAAATTGTCATTGAAAGAATCTACGTCGTTCGAAAAATGATAAGTTCATGATATCATGCTTCAATTCTAATAAGTATGTGATTTTTTTTGGATTTAGTCTTCTTTGAAATTCAAACTTCCACCCATCGTTTGTCCCCAGGTTCTTAACAGAAGTATTTTTTGTGGCTACTAATTTTGAATAGTTGTGGGTTTTTCAGCCTTAACGGTTAGTTGAAAAGCCAGTGGTCGTGCCAAAATAATTTTGTATCACCATTGTTTGCATTCAAGGTGACACGCAACTAAAAATCCCTTTAGACTTTCAAGATAGACAACCAGATACTTTTTTCAATAAGTATAGTCAAGTGACCCAAGTCTTATGTGATTATGAATAAAGGATCAGTGTGTGTCTTCTCTTGAATGATTCTCTCCCACAATGCATTTTTTTCCTTTGCATATATCCAAATCCATTTGGCTAACAAAGATTTATTAACTGCCGATGACGAAAAGGTTTTCAACGACGGGTTTGTTAAGAAGGGCTTTTCAATAAAAGGATCATGTTTTTGTAATATATTTCAGAAAATTGTCGTTATTTTGAATCTTTATATAAAGTGGCCGAGATTGACATTTTCCATCCTGTTTTTTCTTCTTCAAAAAACAGGTAACAACCATTATATGTGCACGTGTCAGTTCACCTGCTTAGTAAAAGATAAGTTAACCCTGAACTGAGTAACTCACAGAGTTACTCGACTGAGCAAACAAACTAGAACTCAAACTTGCGCTGGTATTTATTAACTAACACAAAATTTACAACAACAACAACCAGTCCCTGAAAACTGGTAATAAAAGAAAAACCGAGTGGAAACTAAAGAAAAACATCATACGGTGCCACACAAAATAAAAACTCAAATACGATGACACATAATCTATTGATTAACCATTGATAGTATGTGGTGGTGCCATTTGGTGAGCTCCAAATTCAGACATACTCCGCATGGATGCATAAATGCTTTATCATAATTAACGAAACCCATGAACCAAAAATCATGACTGTCGACCGTGTTAATATGGATGTACCTCTTTGATGTTTTTAGGGTCACTGGATTCACAATACTCACCATCGCTAATGGTACCATTACCTGTTCGATCTATACCAAAATAAACCAAAACAAAAATAAGTGTCACTGTAGTTCACCAATACCAAGTATATAAATAAAAGTGAAATCATAGTAGATTTTTCATTATGTACCTAGCCTAAGTAATCTGTATTTTGTGAGACTAATTTCTTAAAACCGAGACATTCAATTTAAGATATATAACTGAGCTTCTGGAAAAGTTAGATTGTCTGCTTATCCCTGCCTACAAAATTACAAATTTTCCTACACACCACAATTGATTTTTAGTACATCTTCTTGTGTTTAAACTGGAGCGTGAAATTCTGAACCTAACATTGAAACATTAATATCCCAAATACACCCTAGTTAACCAATAATTCATAAAACAAACAATTAATCACAAAAATTACACCCTATTGAAACAAATAGCATCTAAATTTCAATTAAACCTTAATTACAAAAGGGGAAAAACAGAAACTCAAATAAATACCCCACAAAAAATAAAATTGAAACTTGAATAACCCAAATAAACCCTAATTACAAAGGGGGGAAAACAGAAACCCTAGAAATACAAATCAATCGATCAAATAACTACCAAAACATTGATTTTCATCATATATTAAGTCACGGGTTGGGATAACTTCTCCTGGATTAAGAATATTTTGTTCCTCATCTCCACTGTATCAAAACTGTCTCTGAAACCCTAAATATCCAGAATTTGTCTTCACTAACATTTACGTCTTCACTTTGGTTCTTCACTAACTTCTACGTCTTCAACAAAAACGACTTCTTGTCTAATAACCATTTGCCCTAGTTTCAACAGAACAACGAAAAAATTTGAGAGAGAAAGAAAGAACGAGAAACTGAAAAAAATGAAAAAAGACTGAAAAATATGAGAAAGATCGTCTTTGAAGTGTGTATGGTTATGATGGTAATTTCACCGACTGAGTTTGACTTATTCAACACTTCAGAACAATCTGGTGGGTCAAGGTGTGAAATCTAACGGAAATTTCATTTTATAAAAGGATTTAAAATTTTGGTCGGTTTATTAATTATATGGTAGGAAGTTGGTCGCTTTGTAAACTTTCCCTTGTTCCAAAGACCCTCTAGGGATATTAACTCATTAGCTTATTGAGGAACATATTCAATATTACTATCGGGTTGCTGAATATTATAAATGTTAGGGATCCAAGAAATCGAACCATATGTTAGTAGATTTATCTTCTTTTATTTGTCAGATATAATTGTCTTTTATCAATTCTAAGCCTTTTTTTATGCTAGTCCAAATCTAGGATAAATTAGATTTTGTTGGTGAATCAAATAGATGGGTATTGGGAAAATATTTTGCTTTTAAAAGTTTAACCCATCAACTATTTGGTTTTAGAAGGAGCCTACTAGCAAGCTTGGTTAACAAAGCTATGTTAAAGTTGTGAGGTTTTTTATTCCCAAATCTCCTTGATATTTTGGTTTACAAACGTTTGCCCAAGCTTAAGTAAAAACTTTTTCCTTGTTTTTTATCCTTGTTTCACCAAAAATTTCGTTGAATATGATCTAATTTATCCAAAGTTGTTTTTGGTAAAGCAAGACATTACATTTGATATGAAGGGTAGGATTGTAAAATGGATTGGATAAGAAGAGTTCTACCTGCCTGAGAAAGAAGTTTTCCAGCCTCAAAGAGAATTATAGTATTTTTAAAAAAGGGATTCAAAATTCTTTTCTCTTTTATCAAAGAATAAAGGGGTACCATAATTTTTATCATTTTTCGTTAATAACGGGACCTTTAGAATTTTAGAAATTATTTTATTGTGTTTATCGTGGATCCTGGGACTGAGATAAATACCCGATTTTTTTCTTCATATTAACCATTTGACTCCTTACTTGCCCAAAAATATTAAGAATTTCTGGGAGATTTTTTGCTTCTCCTAAGTTAGCGATAGTGAAGTCAAACAATCATCGGTAAAAAATAGATGAAAATATTTGGTATATTTTTATTAATTTTAATACCAACCAATTTGCGTTGCTTAATTACTTTCTTTAGAAGTCTAGAAAGAATTTTCATGCAGATTAGGAAGAGATAAGGCGAGAGAGGGTTACCGTGCCTAATTCCTCTGGAAATAGTGAATTTAAGACCAGGAGAGCCGTTAAGGAGAATCAAAAATGAGGGGTAGATACACATTGCATTATAAAACGTACCCAAAATTGGTTAAAACCTATGCAAGTATAGCATTTTCTAAAATTTCCACTCCAAATGATCAAAAGATTTAAAAGGGTCTGGGTGAAATACAGATGTACCCCCGTTTTTTTGGGCATATACAAATGTACCCCCGTTTTTTCCATTTTTACAAATGTACTCCTATTATGACAGTTATTTTGTAAAAACGGCTAACGGATAGTTAACCACCATGTCAACAATTAAGTCATGTTAAAAAGACCTTTTAGTCCTCCGAATCGCTGAGTTGACCACTCACCTGTTCAAGTCATTTAAATCACAGATTAAGCTGTTGTTTAATAGCAGATTATAGTATGTACCTGTCACTATCTCTTTGACACATGGAAGTTTATCATTGGCCCAAAAAGAATACTAAAACTCTGGAGCAGATATGTAGTGGAACAGAAAATAATAATTTAAACAAATGCGTATTAGTTGAACCTCGTTATCTTTACATGATGGCAAATGACTTTGCCAGTATATGGCATCATAACCAAATTTCAACTAAAGCAAAATCTTAACACAAGGTATGAAAAATCCTTAACAGACTTGTCTCAGCTAGCATCCTATAGGGTAAAGGCTTCTTCAGATAGACTATGCTATTGACTTACAAGGAGATGAAGAGGGACTTATACAAGGAGATGGAGCAACTAAGAACTGGTTCAATTGCATCAAACATATACAGAGAAATATGAATAACTATGCGAATTATACTAGTAAGCAATAAAATAATAGTACAACCGGTTAGAGCATAGAAAATACCACACAAATGCTTGTTGTAAGCCTGAATATGCGATAAGTGGGATAATTAGCTGCATTCACAGGTCCAATTAAGGAGCAACAACTTTCCTACTAAGTGATTAACCTATCATTCCATCTCATAACAGAGCTAGAATCATCTGAGCTCATAAAATTTGTGTTCAACAAAAAGCGTTAAAAAGATAAATTAGTTAAGGATAGATTTGAACTTACCTTTGCATCAGTCAATTCAACTATTTGATTATAAAGTGATCGACCAACCAAATAAGAAACAAAGGTAAAGTTCTCAAACACTTGATTGCAGCTTCTTCTCTCAAATCGACCACCAACAGACCACAACTTTTTAAATCGATCATGTAACTCGGTCTCAAACATCATCTTCATCGTCTACTTAGTCGGGCAAAAATCAACAATAAAACCCATCTATTAAATTTCTTGTTGAATGATTTCAGAAATCAGTTTTAAGAATTTCAATAACCTTGTTTCTTCTTCCTTATTCAACCCCATCTCAATTATTCTCATCCTATCTTCTTTTTTCACTGGTATCACCAGTTATCATCGACCAATACCCATTATCGGTTTCATTCTATCAATTTCAACTTTGAATTTCAGGCACCATCTTCTTTGTCTAATCAACTTGTTCTTCCTTGATTCACTCATAGCCACCAGATTTGACTGTAAGAAGTCAAACCCATTCTCAATCAACAAAAACCTCTGTCGAATCATCACTTTTCATCTACCAGAAAATCAACTGCATTCTTCATTTTCCGATTCACAATTTCTAGGGTTTTAGAAGCTTCCAATCTCGTTTAACCCTCTTTCACTTCAATTTTTCTCGATTTGTCTCTCGAGGTTTATCAGCTGCGCCATTTTAATAATTTTTTCTTTCTCAATTTCAGGTGGAGTCGTGGAGAAGAATCGGGTTGTATTTTGGGAAGTTCATAGGAAAAATAGTAAGCTTGCGTTCGGTTTATCATAGGATAAACAAACACGTGGCATAAACTAAAGGATTACATGGTAATTTTATATTTCATTTTCTCATCTCGGGCAAGGATAAATTGACCATATGACCGAGAAATTGAGTTTTCTAACGTTTTTGGATGAAAAACATCCAACATGAATACATTTGTAAATGTGAAAAAAACGGGGATATATATTTAAATCAGGTATAAATAGAGGGGCACATCTGTTATAATCCTTAATAATTCTTTTATTGCTTTTGAGGTTTTCGTATAATGAATAAGTTCATGGCCGATTATAATGTTATCGGTGATTTATCTACCTAAAAGAAAGACATATTGATTTGGAGATATAAATATTAGGAAAGGTTTTAATCTATTAGCTAATACTTTATAAATAGCATTTTAAGCTAATAGGTATAAAATCCGTCGGAGTTTGAGGAATATGTGTTTTGGGGATTAACGTTATATAAGTAGAGTAAATCTCTTGGGAAAGGTTACCAAGTTTAAAAAAAAATTGGACTTGGTTAATAATATCTGTACTAAATATTTCCTTATTATCTTATAAAAAATCGGGTTGAAAGCCATCAGGTCCCGAAGCACCCCAATGATTAATGCTTTATAAAGTATTCCAAATTTCCTCTTTCTTTGAGATTTGAATAATTGTATCATTTTCAGCTTGTGTTATACATGGTTTGATAAATTCAGAAATGTTAATATTATTACCAGAAAATTCAGAAGTACCAATATTAGAGAAATAAGGGAATTAATTTGATCTCTCATGAAGCCAGAGTCTCGAAGGGTCTCTAAGAGAATCTATTGAGTTAACTTTTTTTCAATTTGAAGTTGTGACATGAAAATATTCTGTATTTTGGTCAAATTCCCTAAAACATTTATCCTGGATAATTAACGGTATACCATTTAGCTAATTCATCTCGAATCTCCTTTAAATTTTTTTACCCAAAACACGTTTTAGGGTTATGCATTTTATGCAAATATCTATGTGCTTAACAGCTTAACCGTGCACTAGCTCTTCGTCCGTGTTGATAACATGCAACAATTTCTCGCTTTCTTGATATTTAAACCGTTAGTACCATATAAAGAAATAAAACATCAAATTATTACTAAATAATTGCGATTCTTACATTTCTCATACTTACCAAAAATACAATTTAACATAAGTATTCTGCTAACATATACACCTTAATTGATATAAGGCTCAATTTAATTGCATAAATTGAAACTATATCATGTTATGATGTCATTTTTTTTCCGCAAATTCATCAGAAAAAATAGACTATAATAACACTTAAACGCGCACGAGCTTTCCGGCTGTTAACGTGTTGTATTTTGTACATCAAATATCTATGTAGTTAACCATTTGTACTACCAATTAACGTTACAGGAATATACATCGGTGTGCATTGTATACTGAAGAAAGAAGTATGAGGAGAAAATGAGTTTTTTTTATTTCCCTTTAACATTTTCTTGTCTTCCAAACAGAGAAATACAAAAGCTATATATATATACAATAATTATATTCAGCCCACTTTAAATCCCACAGTCAATCATAAACCTCCAGAACAATTGTTTCTAGAAGACATAGAACCCAAAGCACTTCCAATCACTCATTTTTCTCTGAAATAAACAATCTTATACGCTTTCTACTGAACTTGTTGTTTCTACGAAGTTTTTGATCTTAAAACCCCAAAAATAATCAAACCATTGTGAGATTGACGGTAGGATACTATAAGGTGGCTAAAAAGAATTATAGGCATATTTCACTGTGGTACAATGGTGAAGTCGTCGGGTGATGATACCAGTGATCTGAGTTTGAAACTCGTCTGCATCGGGGTGTGGGGATTTTTCTTTCTTTCGTTTTCTAACTACCCAGGCTTGTAGGTAGTAAACCTCCTTGAGGTTTAAACTTTCGTACAACCTTTGGAATTTAACCCAATTTTTTAAGGTGCAATAACGTATTGAGTTACGTGTCAATCATTAAGAGTTCAATTTTGTGCGCACTCCGTTAAAGAGTGTGCACGTAACAAAACAATTTGATTGGTCTTCAAAACAAACGATTATCTCAATCTTATTAAATCAGATATTATTTTATTTTTATTTAATTCAAAACGAAGAAAGGAAATAGTAGCAAATCTATATGAAGTTTTCAGAAAAGGAAATGGAGTAATCAGTAATAGGGGAAGGATACATAATTAACCAGTCGTGGCGTGTATTACATCTCATTTATCCTTCTTCCATGGTGTTTGTGGGGAATATCGATCTGAAGGTTATTTTGGGAAAGTCGGTGAACAAAGGCTTCAGGCGTCAATCATTAAAATATTTGTGTTATACAAGTACTTTTAGATTCAAGAGATTAATCTATATAAGGCTTGGACTAAACCAAGCTATGACCGTTCAAGTCTTGCTTCAGTCACAAAATTGGGAAGGATAAAGGTTGGTCTTCAGGGAGGAAGTGAGAGGAGTATGATGTCTGAGTGACTAACTATGGTGATAATATTCGAGTTTCAATAAACTCAAAATTTTTATGTTCCGTTGTTATTGTTTTTCTGGGTTGAAAACTTCTATATTCCCAGAAACTTATCTCTGTTCAATTGATGAACTTGTCATTTTATACCATAGATATTGTAACCACTCGACTTTTTGATTTGGAAGAAATTGTCGATGGTTGAGTAGTGTTGTAGTGGAAAAGTTGGAAAAGGTGTTGCAACCACTCTCCACTTCGACTGAGGTTGAATGATTAGTTACTCAACCTCCCACTCTTCTAATCTACTGCATCTCGACAATTCCAGAAACTTCTCTTAAGTGGGAAATTGTTGCACCGCATGTCATAGACCGTCAGACCAATACCCTAATGTTATCCCCCATTTGTGACAGTTGATGTCTTATGTAATGTAGTGTTGAATAACACTAAAGACTAAGTCGAGTCACCTGCTTGAATAAGTATATTGACTGCAGACTTATTTTATATTTGACTTGCTAATGGGTCTAACAAAATAAATATTGTCGTGACTTTCTTGACTAGCTAAGAAGTCAAGTCGGACTGAAATAGAATGAATATGTCCTACTCGACTAACTTATGAGTCTTGCAGGTTAGAATGACATTAATATGAATATTATTTGTATATGAGTATTAGTGTGGCTATTTGTGTCAACCTTGCATTGACATGTTTTTTTATGAAAATTTATGTGTATGCTGCCGAATATGAAATATTATGTTTGAAAAACCTATCCATAAATATGAGTGATGGAGTCCTAGTTTATTTAGGATTTTAATAAACCCTAATAGATATTCACGTGAGCATATATGGGATTTTGTGTCAATTTGATAAAAAGATTGGAAATGGTTACTATTAAAAAACCAAAAATGTCCTTTCTTTTTATTCTAATTATTATAAATCCTTATGTATCCTATTTTCCAGGGGTATGATTGGTCAGCAAACTAGAATATAACATATCTGAAAATCCGTGCCTTGGAATTTTACAAATTTTATCTCGTTGGAAAGATTTTAGAAAAATCTACACAATGAGTACAAACAACAATATCAAATTTAGAGTTTTTACGAAAAATTCGGAGGTGTTATATCCTTTTAGGAACAATTTTCTAAAATTGAATGGATATCCATTATGCAAACCACCACAAAGGATGCATAACACATTATTGCGGCCATATTTTATTTTATGCATCAACTAATTTTTCGTTGTAACTAATAAAACGATGTACTCCCTCCATTTCAAGAAAAGTTATACTTTCATTTTAGGCACAATTTTCAAAAATTGCCACCAAAAGTCATTATGCAAATTACCACCAAAGGATGCATAACACATTATGCCGCCATATTTGGTTTATGCATCAACTAATTTTCCGTTGTAACTAATAATACTATGTACTCCTTCCGTTTCAGGAAAAGCGATATTTTTACTTTAAGTAAAAAAAAAAATCGGTCGGCCCTCTCCACTGTGGTAGCGGTGTTCTAGTTCAAATCCGTTTTTAGTCTTTTGAATTCTTATAACGCTTTTGCAACATCTTAAGTGTTGCAACTTATAACTAAATTAGGATTAAATAATTTTGGGACACTTTTTATCACATGCCCAATTTGATTATTTATCGTCTATTCTTTGCGTTGATCGTCTCTTAAATATAAAGGGTCAACACAATTAGTCGGGGCTTTAGCTATAAAATCATATTTTATCTAATTCCAGCGTTGCTTGGCGCCTTGGCTAATTAAATAAATATATGTTTATTTATTATTGTTTGAGAGATGCTAATGCTTCTCTGCTTTGAGCATAATCATAAATATAAATGGTTTTAATCATAAATATGAATGGTTTTTGGGGGTCCAGCTCGTGGAGTTTTTACCATTAATGATACTCACATTAGCTCTATACTTGCGTGCAATACGTCTAAAAGCTTATGAGATTTGGTACAAATTCAGGGAACCTCTAGGAGTCAAATGACCACACCAGTGCTATTATGCTATCTGCACAACGACGAGAATTCATCAATCTAAATCGTATATGTTGATAAGACATATATATATATACAGGTGTATGTGATATGTGCCTATGTTTATAACAGAGACAAATATTCGCTAGTTCTCAGATAAATATCTGGGGATGTAATTTACTGTTTTATCCTTGTCAAAAACCCGCCATCTACATGGTTCTTCAAAAATCTAAATTCTTACATTACTTAATCATTTTACAGAAGTAACACAAGTGCATTTTTAAATCGGAAGATGTGTACAAAGTTGATTTCGTGAGTGCTATGCTAATAACTTATAAATTAATCCATGAATAAAAACCATGAATCACGAATGAACATATTAGGAGGACCTAATCCATGGATTACGTACACAATCCATCTTCTCAAACTTTCAAGCACAGGATTAATAAATCTGAATTTATGCGCAACTTCTAAAAGCACGAAAGGAGAGAAAAAACTCACTGCCGATCGTTTTTGGATTAGGAATCATTTTTAGATTTAAATAAAATAAAAACTAAATTTAATAATATGAGATAATGGTGTGGTTATAGGAACCAATAAAATTAGTTTGTTATGTGCACCCTCTTTAAAGGAGTGTGCATAAAATTGGACAAGTCATATCCTTAACACCCTTTTATTACTCGGTTTCGGAGTCGGTGGGTTTTCCACCGTCAGAAACTTCTACACAGTCTTGCTATAAACTGCTTATGAATGAATAATGGATTAGCAGTTAATACAAATTTATCTAGATTTCTGCCTACCATTCCTACAACATGTTCACTATGTGGGGTAGATGATGAATCAATTCTCCATTTACTTTTTCTTTGTGAAAAGACAAGTCTAGTTTTTGATGTTGTAGGATTATTTTCTGTGCTGGAGCTTCAAGAATTCAATGTGATGCATATTATCAGGATGTGGATGGAAGATAATTCAACTCAAGAGTTTATCAAAAGAATGTGTGTGCTTTGGAATATATGGAAAACTAGGAATGATATAGTCTTCTCCCAAGGAATTTTTTGTATTAACCGCATTTTGATGAAAATTAATCAGGATTTCTAGTTGTGCATGGAGAATATCTCAAGAAATGATGCTAATCAAGATAAAATAGTGCAGAATTGGTCTCCGCCTGATCATCCGTTTGTTAAGATAAATGTAGACGCGACATTTATCCCCAATAATGATGCATCACGTGCAGTGGCTCAGGATTTCAATGGTAGATTCTCGGGTTGTGCTTCTAGCACATTCAAATGTATTTCTCCTCTTCTTGCTGAAATGATAGCTTGCAGACTTGGTACGCATCTAGGTTTAGAGAATAACTTCCCAAATGTTATTATAGAGGGGATGCAGCAAATGTGACTGCGGCTATTATAGGTGACTCAAGAGATATTCCTTGGTCCATTCGTCATGAGGTTCTGAAAATAAAAGATTTGATTGCCTTATTTGGTGTCATTAAATTTTAGTGTGTTCGCAAAAGTGCAAATCATCTGGCACATGAATTATGCCAACATGCTTTTCATGACAATGTAAATAATTGGTGGAATGCTAATTCTCCACCTCTTTGTATCTCTGCAAACCTCATTTTTGAGGTAGTTCAATAAATACGGGTTCTTTTTGAGCCCTTTTACCCTTCAAAAAAAATGATGCATGGGGATTCTTCAGAAGATGAGGTTCCATTGCCCATTCTATGGTTTTGATGGATGCTCTGATGGAGTTCTAGGAAGAGGCTACACCAAGGGTTCATTACTAACGCATCTGCGTGATAAGCATTACCCCAATGAAGAGTGCAAAGTTGTCTGTTACATAAGAATCAACAATAACAAAAAAGTTTACAAAAACAGGGAAGATGTATTGCGTCAATTGGAGATGTGGATTTGTACAGACTGTATGCGTTTACAGGTTTGGAAGAGTTCATGCAGGTCACATCAAGAAGACGTAACTAGAGGTCTATTCAATAGAGTTAATGTTGACTTCCTGATTCATAATATTCCCTGCCCTGTAGATGCATCCTCCAGCGACAGTCCAACTCCCACCATTCCTATATCTGATCCCCAGCCATGTTTAAGCTTGGAGTTATTGGATAATGTGCTTCGTCAACGAATCAAAATTGTGTCTATTATACCAGCTAAATGTAAACTTTTCTTTGCTAGAACCTTCAACTCGGATATACAGAAGGTCATCCATAACCCTAAGGATACCACATTGTGGATTCAACTTTTGTTATTCCCTATATATGTACTTCGTATCTACATCCCAAAGAGTATCCAAGAGGAATAGTCAGATAATAGAAAAAGCTACAGATAGCATCCATAAATTTTGCCTTGTCAATGTGGTCTGAAAAACAACGGTGTATCAATTTGGTTCTTCGAATTCTGAAGGAGTATAAAGCTTGGCAGGAGTAGCTGCTGAAGATCAAGAATAAAAAACATGATAATCAAGAGGCCAAGAACTTGCGACTCTGTCGTAAGAAGATGAATTATGGTATGTACACAACAACAATACTTACACTAACATCCAGTGGGGTTTCTCCTGCCAACTCTGGTACATTGTAAAAACTACGACGCAAGCATCCGCAAGCTGCACCACATGCAGTCCCTACTGAATCTCCCATCCAAGTTGCGCTTACAACCTCTAAGGTGTTGGTCTTGAGTAAAATCAATAGCTTCCTTAAGGGAATATCATGCGGGAGAGATGGGCTACGTGCTGAGCACTTGATTGATGCGATAAGTGGCTCTGTAGCTGTTGTTTCGGACGAATTGATCACCTCCATCACAAGTATCGTTAACATTTGGTTGGTTGGCTTATGCCCTTCGGAGCTGAGTGTTTTTATTTCTTCTGCGTCACTCACGCCACTAGTCAAATCAGGTGGGGGATTACGGCTTATTTCCGTAGGCACGGTATGGAGGCGTTTAGCGTCAAAATTCGCAGCTTCTCATGTGGGTAAGGAGATGGAATCCTATTTGGGAAACTATCAATTCGGTGTGGGTGTGGCTTGTGGTGGTGAGGCTATTCTTCACTCTATCAATTGTATGTTGGAAGTTCACGGATGCTCCAATACACGTACCATGCTGCTTTTCGACTTCTCCAACGCCTTCAACTTGGTGAACTGTACTTCTATGCTGAAGGAGGTTAGAAAGCAATGTCATTCGATCTCGTATTTGGTGGATTTTTGTTATTCAGCTCCAGCAAAGATGTAATATATGGACAAAACTTTAGTTTTTGCGCAAGGAGTGCAACAAGGGGATCCCCCCGGTCCTCTCATGTTTTCCTTAACACTCCATCCTCTCATACACAATATTGTTAAGCAGTGCCAGTTGGAACTCCAGGACTGGTACTTGGATGACGGGAGCTTGATTGGAGACACTCTCATGCTGGCTAAAGCCTTGGGGATAGTTCAACAAGAAGGTCCGGCACTAGGTATACATCTCAGTGTTGCCAACACAGAGATTTATTGACCTACAGTCGACGATAGGGCTTGTTGCTAGGTGTTTTTCCAGATGACATTAGCAGACCCTCAGATGACGTAAAATTGTTAGGTGGACTAGTGAGTATGAATGACTAGTTCTGTAGAGAGTTCGTGGTTGAAAGAGTTCAGAAAACTACAACTTTAATGTATGCTATCAAGAAGCTTAAATACCCAAAATGTGAGCTCCTTCATATACGCAATTGCACGGGGGTTTCTAGGCTTTATTTCTCTATGCGTACGGCCAAGCCAACACATTTGAGTGAAGCTCAGTCTTTGTTTGATGAGGTTTTGATGACATATCTTCAATACCTGGTCACGGGAGATGGCCCAGGATTTGGTAAGCTTCAACAAAGGTTAGTTACCTTAAAAATTCATCATGGTGGTGCCGGTGTTTATACCATGTATGATACTATGCAATATGGCTATGTTGCGTCTAGCTTGCAAACTATTGGGCAACAGAATAATATTTGCGTCACTAAGATGTGTCTGGTTTTAGTCCTAGTCTGGAGGATGTTATGAGTGCTTAAAATCAAGTATGTGGTATTGCTGATTCACCACTTAGTATCCATCATACCGCCTCCCAATCTACGCGTTCTCCAGATTAGATACTTTAGTGCTGTGACAAAAGAGTTACCCCTTAACTTTAATTTATCTGCACGTGATGCTGCTCTGTGGAAATGTAACAGGACTAAACATGCGCAAGGATACTTGCTGGCTGTTCCAGTTGACGGTCTTAATCAGAAGATAGGCCCAAGACAATTCAGCGCAGTTATGTGTTATAGACTAAATATACTACTTCTTGAGGAGGGGAGTACTCGTCCTTGTTGTTGTAGAGACATGGATATTTTTGGAGATCACGCTCTACATTGTGTCAAGGAGGTTGGGCTTAAGTTTCGTCATGATCTCGTTCGTGACACTTTCGCTGACGTGTGTTACCGTGCAGGTGTTCCATCCATAAAGGAAGTCGACTTGGGTCTCCTCTCAAATAATGGCTTGGACTTCAGACCCGCGGACATTCTAGTTTTTAACTGGATTGATAAGCGTGATGTGTGCGTGGACGTGACATGTGTCTCTCCCGTCACGGGTGATGGAGTACATGCTTTTACCCCAGGGCAGGCCCTTGCCAATGTTGTTGATCGCACAAATGTTAAATATCTTGAGAAATGCACGGAACGTGGGCTTGGCTTAGGAGTCTTTGCCTTCACTACTTTAGGTGAGCTCGGTGAAGATACTATCAAATTCCTAAAGAGGCTTCGTAATTATATGGCTAGTAATGATGCAAATGTCAAAGTTGGAAATTTTCTTTTCCATAAATTAGTGTCATCCAAAAAATGGTTGGGACTCAGCTTATTGCTAGACTCCCTTCTAATTTCTTGTCAATTGATAACTAACAACTTCATATTAATATAAGCCTTCATATTAAAATAAAAATAAAAATAAAATCCCTAACACCCTTTTATTACTCGGTTTCGGAGTCGGTGGGTTTTCCACCGTCAGAAACTTCTACACATAATAATAAAAGTGAAAAATCCTAGAATCACCCAACTAAATGGGTTCTATATTTTCAAGCCCCACCAAATGGATTCATTACTATGAACTCCATAATTAAACATTTTGATATTTCTAGGCCCAAAACTTTAGAATTCAGGGCTTGTTAATAAAATTTTTTTCTAACAATACCAAACCTGCCCTTTTGTATCTATACTAATAAAATTAACTATAGATTTCATTTTTCAGTCACATTTTTTTCCCTCTCTCTCTCATTTTATTTTACTCTCTCGGCTAGAAAATAAGAAGAGGAGAAACAACTTCTAATCGAGATTTTTAGTAAATTTTTTTCTTTCAAAACTTAGATCTAAGATTTAAAAACAAAGATCGTGATTATTTACACCTAAATTCAACATCAACATCACTTGTTCCTGGGAGATTCAGTGAAAATCAATGGAAAAGAAATGATAATCATCAACAACAAATGAATCAGAAGATTCACATACAAAATCAAATTGAACATGTAAGTTTCGTTAACATTTCAGTTCTATAGCTAGATTTAATTCTTCGATTTTCAAATTTTTATTTCTGCATGCAAAATCGTTTTATGATTTTAAGAACTTTTAAAAGCTTGATTTCAACATAAATATCTTATTGAACTTATAATTGGAGTCAGATTTGTTATCATTTCACCTTAATCTTACTGTTGAGCAGAAAATTTTGAAAAAAAAATCAAAAAAATTTCTAGGGTTCTTGAACAAAATTCGATAGATCTTTTAATTTTTTATCTCGATCGAAAATCGGTTTTCAGATTTGAAATCAGTTAATCATTATCTCTTTTACCCATCTATTTGATACGAATTTTATATACTTTGATTTTCGAATTGATTTTTGCTCATCTCTAGTGTTACATATTCTTAAAAGATTATTTTTAGTTCAATCTATATTTGATTTGGTTGTTCAAATTTAAACGTGATGTAGTATGATTTCAAGATTTAATATATTTGATCGAAATTTTATGTCAATTTTGTATAAGCTAATATCTTCTATAGGGCGTCAATTATTGGCAACGGTGCTATCAAATCCAAAAAACTAAAGCTGAAGAATAAAGAGATGGAAGGAAAAGTTGGATCAGAAGTGATTGTACATGTAAAATGGATTAGGTTACTAAATTGTGGCTTATGTAAAGTTCTAATGATTCTAGCATGAAGTGTTTGCTTAATGTCATAACAATTTATTTTGTGTTGTAGTTGCAGGGTTAATGCGACGGTTTTCTCGTGAACTTTTTCAGGTTTTTTGATTTTTTTTAATTGTTTTTTTATGTTTTGAAATCGGTGCTTCAAATGTGTTGCAGAGTATGGAAGATGTATGTTGTTCATACAAGATACATCTGTGCAGCTGAGAAGTCGTGAAAATGGGGGTTTTGGTGAAGAAAAAGTTGATGAACATAGTGAAGCAATCACGTTCGCTGACATTGTAGGAGTCGATGAGGCTAAAGAGTAGTTGGAAGATATTATGGTATGCCTAAGAACTTTTTTTATGGTTTGCGTAGACTGTAAAAGAAGTTGCACTAGCAGCTGTTAATTATATACGATGCAAATAGTATATTACACTTTCAGTAGATTAAGAGTCATTTGATCTTATTTTTGAATAAACATTATTGTTTAAAAATCGCAAGTAGCTATATGTGATGTCCCTGTTTCTAGCACAGATGAAGATAACATATATGCTCTGAGTACACAAGGCGTATTGATGTGTAACTTTCTATTACACAAACCATATGGATGTGTAACTGCAGATTACACAAGCCATATGCATGTGTAACTTCCATTTACAAAGCAGATTGTATCAACTTTATAGTTTGAGTTTACTGTTCTTTTGTTTAGAACTAGATTAATATTTCAACGTGATCGAATTTCTCATTTCAATTATCTCTTTTTAGTTACTTGTAAATATAGGTTATTATGTATCTATTTTATGTTCATTTTTGGCTTACTCTATTGGATTTTCTGCAGGTCAAAGGAATGCTGGTGGAGGTCTTAAAGTTCGTACTTCAGCAGACTTGAGTGTTGAGGTTTAAACAACAATCTTGCTCAAACAGATAAGATTTTTTGTGATTCTTATTTACTTAAAGTTAAACCAAACTTAAATATCTCCTAAGCTGGATACCTGAAAGCACACCAGGAATACGCAGCTGAGAACAACCTTTGATCCATAATACGCACATATATAATTTGTCATGATAATATTATCTTATAATGCCTATTTTTGAATGAAACTTTCTGAATTTCAATTGCTAAGACATGATGAAATTATAATTTAAATTTTCGTCTTGAGATTGATTTCAGGAAGCTGTTGTTGTCATATGATATAGACCTTGCAGTTAAAGTTTTGAGATGTGGTTTTATCTAGGAGTTAATGTTTTGAGATGTGTGAATTTTGAATTTTACATGATCTGTTTTTCGGGTATCCCTGGTTTATTTAGCATCAGTGAAGCAAGATGCTATTTTTTTTATTCGACTGGATCATGCCATATGTTATTGCCGGTGGTGGTGATGATCCCTACTTATGTCTGTGGATATACTAATTTAATGTGTAACTTCTAGTTACACAATCGAATTGGATGTGTAACTTTCGAATACACATGCCATATCCATGTGTAACTTCCGGTTACACAAGTCATATGCATGTGTAATTGTTGGTTACACATCTATTTTCGTAATTTTATCTAATTGCTTTAGCAATCTGAATGAGTATCTGGGGCATCTTATTGCCATTACTGATCTAAATCATAGGAAAATAAGTGTGATACAACTTAGAACATCTCTTATTGGTGAATAGTTCTACAGTCATTGTATTGATTGCATTAATATGAATAACCCGGACAAACTATGGCTGCTTACCAAAATGAGCAAAAGTAAATATGATTCTTCAATTCGTTAAGTTATGTGTAGATTTATTGCTCATGATGAGGGAGGACTATCTTGTGTATTTTAATGAATTAACTGTTACTGTATGAATATATTAGCCTTTTAATTCTACTTTCTAGTCAAGTTGTGGGTACGAATGTTCATGATTTTTTTTTTACATTTGTTTCTTGATTATGAAATTGTTAGTCGTTCTACTTTTGTTAATAGGCGAAATGCTACGTGTCCGCTAGAACTGTAAGATAAAATAAATTCCCGTTAATCTTAGTTTCTTTAGATTACTTGATAACAATAAATAGTTTCTTTATGATATCTTATTTCAGTGGTTCTACAATGCTCTCACAATACTACATCTCAATATTCATCTTGTTATTTGTGTTCTTATTTTATTTCAGTTTGTTATTATGCAGATGCTGGTTTTTGTCATGGTATAAACCACTGTATCCTATCAAAACGTTCAATATGTATGCTGAAGGGAACATATCAAACCAAGTATTCGTCACATCAGTTCATATAATTGCAAGATTCAAGGTTAGTATGAGGATGATTCTACAGATTATTGTCCGGTTAAGATTTCCTACTTGATCTAACTCAGGGTTTAAAAACCGTGTGGCCCACTCCTCTTTGGGCATGCGTTTCGAGGCATTGAGCCTCAGGTCGAACAGGTCGATCGACCATGTGTGAAGGTGGCTCGCTGGTGTGCACGTTAATATCTTTTGTACCTTCTAGAATTAGATCTAAGCCATTCAAATAGGCCGGTGAACATGGATGGTAATGATCGATTTGCGGCAGTGACATGCAGTCGCAAAAGCCAATTAGGGTTTCAAAGTTGCACGTTCATCCTACTTTGGGTGAACGATTCTATGTGTTCCAAGCTTGCTATGGGAAAGTCGATCGACTAATGATGGAGTTGGGTCGACGGTGAACATGTTAGCATCTCGTTTGCCACCTGAAATTGGATCTAGGACGTCCAACTATGCCGGCGAAAACGGACGACTATGATCAATTTGCGACAGCAGTACGTTGCCGCAAACGCAAACTAGGGTTTTGAAGAAACCGTGTCCTCCCTAATTCAATTGAACGTATCGGCGTTTTATTGACTTCCCATGAGCAAGTCAATTGGTCGGGAATAATATTGGGCCAACGGTAAATGCATTGCCACCTCCTTGATCGTCTGAGACGTGATATTGGATGGTCACGATTGATTTGCGACAATTGTAAACTGCGGTAACCCGAATTAGGGGCTTTATAATAACACATTTGCCTCAGTTTGAGCAAGCGATTTGACACCCTCTGGACCATCTGCAAGCAAGTCGATCGAGCAAGGGAGAATTTGGGCCGCGAGTGTGCATGCTGGCGCCTCTTTGATCATTCAAAGGAAGATCTAAACCGTCCAAATAGGCTAGCTAAGTTGGACGGATGTGATGAATTTAAGACTGTCGTGGCCAGTCTTAGCTCGTTTGAGCTCTTTTCAACAACACGATCACCCGCTTCCTAGACAACGTTCAAAGGCGTGGTGGGTGAGCTAAAGAGAGTCCGATCGGCTGGGATGTTAGCGGGCCCACCGGTGGACGTCATGAAGATTGCCTAGTTTCGTTAGGAACAATCTAGGTTATTGAATCGCGCGGAAAAATCTTGTGGCCGCGATCATTTTGTGATACTGACATGAACAGTCTAGATTTTCCTTAAGGGATCTAAGCATGTTCGATTTTGCTAACTCTTAATCAAAAGCGCGTCGATATGAAAATCTCTTTGTCAGAGAACGATGCATCCTGTGTGAGTATTTTCATGCAGATTTCAATACTGACACTTCGGGAGATTCACGTTGCTCTGCTGAGAGTGAACATTTAATCGTCATGTCATGTCAATATTGAGAGTTCGGCTGGGAACATAGCATAAGAAAATACTAGGCAAGTCACGCATTAGTGAATAATGCTGGTATAAAATAGAATTCACTAAATATTTTTGATTGTTGCTATACGCACCATTATGAGTGAATTTCATATAAATATACTGAATTGCTCAATATATATGTAAGTGGATAGGTTTGAGAACTCATCACTTTTAAATGGCTCAACCTCTTTACAAAGCGATGGCGCATTCAATACAGGGTTTTACAATTTTATCCCTGAACTAAAAACCACCATCAACATTAAGTCCCCTGCTTAGTACGTAACAATGAAATTGTTGCGGGGTAAGCACTAGATGGTGATAAATAAAGATAAAACTTATAAGACAAAGTTAGATATTACCAGGAGAGATGGTCGACCTGTCCTTGGAACATGTCACGTTCAAGAGGCGTCCAGGTAAGCATTCCCCTAGCATGATGTCGGTTGGACCCAGGTAGATTAGGCATACATTTGGTTTGCGATATCAAACTATTCATGACAACGTCATAATCCTCAACTCTGATGTGGACGAGCTCTACATGAGGAATATTCTTAAAAGGATGCTGAAGCAATTTCTGAAAAAGACATTGAAGCAGCTCCCAAAGAGAACGTCGATGCATCTTCGATAAGGGTGTCTAAGTGGCTTCCGGAGAGGATGTTGAAGCAGCTCCTGAGGAGAACTCTAGTGAAGGAACCATTGGCCCTAGCGTTAACGACACTTCTTTGATGTTTAATAGTCTTTGTTTCATGCAGATGGAGCCAGGGCTTGATCGAATAATAATCCCTCATTCATGTTGTAACTTCCATTTGTTATATCACGTGTGTTGTGCTTCCGCGAACATGAGATCCAGGAGTCGTATTTGTTAGGCGCGGAGGCTCTATCTCCAATTAATAGCGCGTGTGATGTGATTGAACACGTCTGAACAAGTAATTGCAATCTGGGAGTACCGCGTGCACTAACTCGCTGCTTCCCGATTCCGTGAGGGATTTTACAAAATATGAAAATTACAGATGACGAAACTTCTTTCTGGGATCTAGGCATAATGAGATGGTGATTGAGAGGATGTTTGGTCATTGAAGCAGTTGCACTTCAGGGTACGAATGACGCTTGCCCTAAGAAGCATGTACTGGATGCTTGATGATTACTTTCAGTCATCTTGCCATTTCTGATTGTGATGATGATATGCTGGGATGTTTGTATGGGCACAATCCTCCGGAGTCGTTAAGTAAAGTAAACAAGGTGAGAGGCGTTCCGTTTTCGACGTGCCGCTATCAAATCTTCAAGGACTTCGTTTCAAGCAACATCCTTTGAACCGTCTTCTAATCTTGAATGGTTGTATTGAATGGGATGCGATGAGCAGTCCCCAGTTACACTTCAGAATCGATAGCGTGGCTGGACACGTGAAAACATCTCTGATTTGTACTTCAGAGTCTTTGATACACATGTACGTCTTCATGTTGAGAATTTTATGCGGTTCGTAAAGCTTCAACAGTGATGATTCCTGATATTAGAAATAAACCAGTTAAGGGACGTGAAGGCATCCTGTGCTGGCAGTCCCCAGGTGTAATTATCCCGAGCTTATTTTCTCTTGAAAGACGTACTTCCATTGCATTTGCTGGTAAGGTGTTGGAGCGTCTTCGGCCCCTGAAAAGAGCGATGAAGCAGCTTCGGGGGAGAGTGTTGAAGCAACTTTGAGAGAGTGTTGAAGCGTTTTCTTCTAGTGAGATCGTTGAAGCGGCTTCAGGAGAAAGCGTGCATTGAAGCGTCTTCTTCTGGAGAGAGCGTTGAAGCGCCTTCTTATGGAGAGAGCGTTGAAACATCTTCAGGAGAGCGTTGAACGGATTTTTTTGGAGAGCGTGTTGAAGCGGCTTCAGGAGAGAGCGTTGAAGCGGCTTATTCTGGAGAGGGCGTTGAAGAGGCTTCTCCTTCAGATTTTTCCTTGTAAATTATATGCTTCTTGATTGACTGTCTCTCTTGTATCGAAGAAATCCTTGACTGGCGGCGAAGGAATTTCACGTTGAGCCTCAATCCTAAGTTCACGTGGTTCTATCCCTTATGGTCGATGGGTTGACCATGATGAGGGTATCACCTTTTTGCATCCGTGTGGTGACTCTATTACTTATCCATGAGAATGTAAAATATGCAGAAGTTCGGATTACCTCTGTCCGTAATTGTTGCTATGGTGAAGCTCTGGCGAGCAACAATGATTCTTGGCAGCACCTGTGATCAGGATAGACCGGAAGAGAGAGGCATGGTAGCTACTTGCAGGAACTTGGAAGTCTTCATATAATGGTAGAGATCGTCTCGTTATTCTAGGGAGAATGAACTGATAGATTCCTTGATGTTTCCTCATGGAATGGAGAAGAGGGTGACATTCCCCTGCCTACGAGTATCTACTGAGCTTTTAACTTGATATATGTTGTCACGCTGGGTCTCTGAAGAAATAATTTGGGAGAGAGTTGGAGTTGAACCCAATGTTGATGAGGATCGTACGAGTTGCTGATCATGAGGCCGTCTTCGCGTCTACGTTGAGTTTCATAGACGTCCAGGCATATCGCTGGTTTTTGACAATACATCTGCTCTCTTGAGTATGTCCTCATCTTTGGACATCCTGGAATCATAATGATAGCGTGCTTGCGTCTCTCTAAATTCAGCGTCTTTGAGATGGATAGTGCTGAGCAGTCCCCAACTACACTCCTTTGTCTTTATCATCTTTTGATCGTGACTTTGAGGAGTAGGGAAGTTCCCTCATGCGAATGACTTAAATAATATGTCGTGCAAATATGATGAATCTCTTTACATGGAGAGTCTGTATGTACCTCTTAAGTCTCAGGTGCGACCTCCTTCGGTAATGCAACTACTCCTTCTACGGGAGACGAAATTCTGAAAGCGTCTCTCACTGATGTTGTTGCCGTCGAGCCAGATATGAAATATCTTAGACGTTGTTTTATCATTGTGGTAGTTGTGCATGTAGTGCTGGAGTTGGAGTGGGAGATTTTGGACGCGCAGGATGTTGTATCTCGGTGGTTTTCTTCTTGTTGCTTCAGTTAAACTGCTTACAGAAGGTCGAAGGTTGTATTGCCTTTTGGTGAGATGTATGCTTCCAAGAATATCATGATGATATTCATTCGTGGAAGGCCTGTCTCTTTCTATCAAGGCAGGTGCTGTTACAGCTAAGCCTCTAGCAGCTTCACGAAGTTCAGAGAGTGTCTGAATACGTAGGTTCAGCAAAGCACGATAGACATGTAGCATCGGTTCCGTCATAAAGGAAAAATTAAGGAGAAGAGCATCCTCTCGGAAAAGGAATCCTTTCCACATCAGGAGGATAAGGAGGCTGGTGCTGGTGCAGGTCTACCGGATTTCCTTGCCTCGATGCTGGAGAAGTCGTTTTATATACTCACGTGTGATTAAATTGGAAGGCTGATTCCTTTCCCTTGAGCGGTCAGGAGTAGCACGAATCTCTTCATCTACGAATGCATGCCCTGTTGAAGTGCTTGCTCCAAAAGTGTTGAAAATACTCCTCGTTGGTTCTATGGGCTGCACGGCTCTTATGGTAGTCTCTCCATTAGCGTTTTGAGGAAATTGAGTACCTCTTTCTGAGTTGTATCCATGTCCTTCTGAGACTTAGTGAGAACTTATCGTTTTTCATTAAATCAACAATTGTTAAATGGGGTTAGCATCCTCTGGCTCCTCCGGTCTCTCATCCTGATGGGGGAGGTGGTAGTAGCTCTAGTAACAACCGGGGAGTTATGCTCGAAAAAATATTGGTGGCGGCAGAATCTCTGGCTCTGGTGATCGGAGGTGTCACACCTAAGGGAGTGTCTCGATATTGTCCGGATTGACATAATAGGCGAAACCTTTATGATGATTTGAAGATGGGTCAAGCCTCCTTTGTTGTTGTAGATGTACGAATTCTCGGAATTACGCCAAGTTATGGATATACACGTTTTGTTGATGAAGTGGTAGCGGATATTCTTGACTTTAAATTAGTAGAAGTGGTGTAATATAGATAGACCTTTTCTTTTGTGATCTCTGCAGGTGTATCCCGAGGACTCCAATGGTGATGGGATTTGTTGTCGACTATCTCCATAATGGAATAACAGCTACGCGAATCTTCACTTTGTCTTTCTGGTGTGGAACCTTTGAGGCATTTATGGCTTGCTCCATACAACACTTGTTTTGTTTGAAGAAAATGAGGTTGCTCCATCCGGATCTCCAGAGAAGCCGTTGCGTTCTCTAAGCAGTAGTCACGTCTTTTTGGGTCTCCATGCGGCATTCTGGTCCTTTCATCTGGGAGATTTACTGGTGCTCAGCTATCCAAGTAATTTCCAATAGCATTGATTGAAAAAGCATTTTTATGAATCTTCTTAGCGAATGGAACATCGAAATTGAAATTGGTTGTTGAACCTAAATTGAATTTAACAATTGAATTGGATCTAAGATCCACCCTTTTGAAATGGAGAAAACTGGAATGAATATTGAAATATTGATTTTGCAACCGAGAGATCAATCTCCCACTGTGGTCGCCAATTGTTTGAGGATAAAAACTGGTTCTGTTGTTTTTGGTAAATTTGGGTGTGTTGATGAGAAACAAATTCAAACCCTAAACAATGCACTGCACGGGAGTAATTTTAGATTCGAGAGATCAATCTGTAAGACTTTAGCCTAAACCAAGAAATGTCCGTTCCAGATTCAATTCGGTCACAAAGTGAAGGAGAAGGGGTTGATATTAGGGAGGGAAGCGAAGAAAGTGTTTGAGATCAAAATGTTAAATTATGAAGGTGTAGCTGTTTTTTACTTGCGTATCAAAAAAATGGTTTCTGTATACTTGTGTTCTGTCCTTTTGAAATAGATTGAATATCTATTAATACAAGTCATTAACCGCACCTTGATCTCTTAGGAAGTGGAGGAAGTGAAGTAGTGCAGAAGTGGGTTCGTGCGGAAGGTAGTGATCATCGTGTTTCCGTTATGAGGGAAGATTGATCACACATTCTTCCACCACTCCCATTACTATTAACCGTCCGTCTCTCCTGACATGTTATCGTAATGGGCGCGTTGCACGCCGCACGCTGTAAACCGCCAGACAAATACCCCAGTAAGCATCCCCCAATTTGTGACATGTTTGATGTCTCGAATGAGTGAGTCAAGTCGTGGGACCTTCCGCGGAGAATAACACATGATGCTATTAGGTGAAACAACTAAGTTGTTTATGAGGTCAATAAAATATTTATGTATTAGATGCATGTGAAGCATCACATTTAATCAGCTTAAACTAATCGATGCGTATGAAGAATCGTCGTTTTAGAGCTTAATTTAGTATGTCGTGGATAAGCGTATTAAAAGAGGTGGCATGACCGGTCATCTTCAGGTGATTGTTTGAAGGTCGCATGGGCGAGCCATCACTTCGTCGATCGCTCTTCATGAAAGAGAGATGGCCGGTGATCGTCATGCTGGTTTGTTGGTTTGCTGGATATAAATCTTCATCATCTAACTAGGCTATCAAAGTTGGATGAACGAGATGAATTGCGGCAGTTATATATTGTCACTGATGTAACTCAGGGTTTAAAAACCGTGTGGCCCACTCCTCTTTGGGCGTGCATTTCGAGGCATTGAACCTTAGGTCGAACAGGTCGATCGACCATGTGTGAAGGTGGCTCGCTGGTGTGAACGTTGATTTCTTCTAGACCATCTAGAATTAGATCCACATGTCTTTATCTTTGGGTTGTTTCCCATCAAAATGGACTCCTCTTGAGCTAAATTACGACACTCGGGTTTTTAGCCTCCAAATAGGTTGTAGCATGCTCTTTGTAGCTTGATAAGAAGTATGAACATCCAATGAATGGAATGCAACTTGCTTCATCAAGTTTGGCCGCAATCATCTCCTGCATCGACTTACCGAGCCAGATGATATGAAAGGCCAAAATGCCGCAATCACCTCTAAATTAGATGATATGAACGATAAAGTGCTAGACCAGCAATACTGCAACTCATTGCGGCTGCCTACGTACCCTTCTCTACTATAAAGGGATCAAGAACAGACCGTAGTTCATCAACGAAGGGACAAAATATTACCTATCTCATTTGCAAGGTCGTAGCCTAGTAAAAATGGTAATGACCTAGTCGCATAGGTCGTTCCGTCATGATGCACAATGATTATGCATCATCGGGTCCTCAATATGGCATAGTGATGCATAAGCATCAAATTCCCTCTTTGCAAAGCTACACAACTATAAATGAGCCTTAGGCAACATTTATACTCTTTCGTCTAAGCTATGAAGCTTACTTGGCACATAGTCCGCATATGCACCTTCAACCAACTAACCCTTCCTATATATGTTTATTTGACATTTTTACAACTTTGATTAGGGGAGCACAAATCATTCATCAACTCCCACTTTTACTGTTCATGTGCAATCATTGCGTGCAATGATTGTGTTACTTCGCAATGATTGCTTTCTTTCACAATGGCTGCGTGTGATGATTGCGCAACACTCGCTTGGCCAGCCCTCTCTGGCCTGATGCACAATGATTGTGCATTACTCGTTCTGCCAGTCTTCTCTTTCTTGATGCACATAGATTGTGCGGTATTGGCTCTAAGCCAATAACTTTCCTAATGCGCAATGATTACGCTTCAAGCTCAAGGCCACCTACCCAACTGGCCTAATGCATCATGATGATACGAGATTTGGCTCTTGGCCAAATGCCACACATAATGCGCCATTTTGGCGCAATATTGGCTTCAGCCAATATGTTTCTTACCACGCAACGGAAGCTTTGGATGAAGCTTCATCTCAGGACATGGCGGTATCTTTTAGTATGTGTCATGCTAAAAACACCAGGTGTTACATTATTCACCCCTTTAAATAATTTCGTCAGCGAAACTAAAAACAAAAACTATTATGGACAATCTCTTCGGTTTGGATTCCTGAACAAAAGTCCCATACCAGGTGCTCAGAAATCACGGGTTTCTTCAATTTTGTCATGGAATATCAATTAGGACCTTCTAAGTAAACGTCCTGTACCGTATACTCAAGAATCCAAAAAGAGTCCACAACGTTACCAAGAATCTCAATTTTCCAGTGCCAAAAGGATATCTCAACAAGGTATCCTAGATGGCGTCCCATACCACCACCCAAGAATCCCTAAGGTTGACAAGGTTGATGTCATTGAAATGACAAGATCTTAGCACAGTATCGTGTGGAAAATTATCTGGTTTCCCACTGTCTCTGACGGTCATCCAGGTTGCCACTCGTAAGTGGGATGCTAGCCTGGCCTGATCAGTATCATTGTCTACCCACCGTCCCAGACGGTCTTCCGGATATCCACTCGTAAGTGGTGTGCCACTTAGGCCAGGCAAACTCACTGTACTTGAGCAAGCTCAACTCGATTCGCATAGTAACTGGCAAAGCAGTTACAAACTCATTCCACGCAAAAGTTGGCCTACTCTCCAAATTTAAGTTTTCCATTAAAGGAAATACTCGCCAATGAGTCTACTCCGCACAATTCCCTAACGTTTTCTCGGAACTTGCTCTGATACCAACTATGACGGACCGGAAAATTACGCATTTGGCGCGTTGCCCCGCAGGACGTAATCTCCCCCGTGCGCCATGATGATTACTACGATCCGGGATTTAGAGTTTGGAAAATCCACGTCCATTTTCCCTTCCAATAATGCTCGTGGAGCATGATACGACTAACTTAGCTTCCACTCCGTTACCACTCTCCCTTGATCCGCAAAGGGTTTATTAAGAAAACCAAAAACTTTCTTCAAACGGCAAAAACGGCCTTTTGAGGCCCTAAACGATGGAATTTGGCTATATTCTGGTGACCATGTCGGTCTATAGATCCACATGTCTTGATCTTTGGGCCGTTTCCCATCAAAATGGACTCCTCTTGAGATAAATTACGACACTCGGGTTTTTAGCCTCCAAATTGGCTGTAGCTTGATCTTTGTAGCTTGATAGGAAGTATGAGAATCCAATGAATGGAATTCAACTTGCCTCATCAAGTTTGGCATCGAGTTACCGTCCAATTGATGTGAAAGGCCAAAATACCGCAATCACCTCTAAATTAGATGATATGAGCGACAAAGTGCTGGACCGGCAATGCTGCAACTCATTGCGGCTGCCTACGTACCCTTCCCTACTATAAAGGGATCAAGCACATACCTTAGTTCATCGAAGAAGGAACAGAAGCTTAACCAACTCGTTTGCAAGGTCGTAGCCTAGTAAAAATGGTAATGACCAAGTCGCATAGGCCGTTCTGTCATGATGCACAATGATTATGCATAATCGGCTCCTCAATATGGAATAGTGATGCATAAGCATCAAATTCCCTCTTCGCAAGGCTACACAACTATAAATGAGCCTTAGGCATCATTTATACTCTTCCGTCTAAGCTATGAATCTTACTTGGCACATAGTCCGCATATGCACCTTCAACCAACTAACCCTTCATTTATATGTTTATTTGACATTTTTTAAACTTTGATTAGGGGAGAAAATATCATTCATCAACTCCACTTTTACTGTTCATATGCAATCATTGCGCGCAATGATTGTTTACTTTCGCAATCATTGCTTTTTTTCGCAATGATTGTGTGTGATGATTGTGCAACACTCGTTTGGCCATCCCTCTCTGGCCTGATGCACAATGATTGTGCATTACTCGTTCGACCAGTCTTTTCTTTTTTGATGCACAAAGATTGTGCGATATTGGCTCTAGGACAATAACTTTCATAATGCGCAATGATTACGTTTCAAGCTTAAGGCCACCTACCCAACTGGCGTAATGCATCATGATGATGCGAGATTTGGCTCATGGCCAAATGCCACACATAATGCGCCATTTTGGCGCAGTTTTGGCTTAGGCCAATATGCTTCTTACCACGCAACGAAAGCTTTGGATGAAGCTTCATCTCAGGCCATGACGCATCTTTTAGCATGCGCCATGCTAAAAACACTGGGTGTTACATTATTCACCCCTTTAAAGAATTTCGTCCCCGAAATTCAAAACAAAAACTATCGTGGACAATATCTTCGGTTTGTATTCCTGAACAAAAGTCCTATACCATGTGCTCAAAAATCACGGGTTTCTTCAAGTTTTTCGTGGAACATCAATTAGGACCTTCTGAGTAAACGTCCCATACCGCATACTTAGGAATCCAAAAAGAGTCTACTATGTTACCAAGAATCTCAATTGGCGAGAGCCAAAAGGATATCTCAACAAGGCATCCTAGATGGCGTCCCATACCACCACAAAAGAATCCCTAAGGTTCACAAGGTTGATGTCATTGAAATGACAAGATCTTAGCATAAAATGTGATGAACAGTATCCAGTTTCCCACCGTCCCTGACGGTCATCCATGTTGCCACTCGTAAGTGGGATACTAGCTGGACCTGACAACGCAAAACATTGACCAGTTTCAATAGTGTGGGAATGATTAGTACCATTGTCTACCCACCATCCCAGACGGTCTTCCGGATATCCACTCGTAAGTGGTGTGCCACTTAGGCCAGGCAAACTCACATTACTTGAACAAGATCAACTCGATTCGCATAGTAACTGGCAAAGCAGTTACAAACTCTTTCCGCGCAAAAGTTGGCCTACTCTCAAACATTAAGTTTTCCATTAAAGAAAATACTCGCTAATGAGTCCAATCTGCACAATTCCCTATAGTTATCTCGGAACTTGCTCTGATACCAACTGTGACGGGCCAGAAAATTACGTCTTTGGCGCGTTGCCCTGCAGGACGTAATCTCCCTCGGAGCACCATGATGATTACTATGATCCGGGCCTTGGAGTTTGGAAAATGCACGTCCATTTTCCCTTCCAAGAATGCTCTTGGAGCATGATACAGATAACTTAGCTTCCACTTCGTTCCACTCACCCTTATCCGCAAAGGGTTTATTAAGAAAACCAAAAACTTTTTTGAAACGGCAAAAACGTCTTTTTGAGGCCCTAAACGATAGAATTTGGCTATATTCTGGTGACCATGTTGATCTGCCGATCCACATGTCTTGATCTTTGGGCCGTTTTCCATTAAAATGGACTCCTCTTGAACTAAATTATGACACTCGGGTTTTTAGCCTCCAAATAGGCTATAGCTTGCTCTTTGTAGCTTGATAGGAAGTATGAGCATCCAATGAATGGAATGCAACTTGCTTCATCAAGTTTAGCCACAATCATATCCTGCGTCGAGTTACCGAGCTAGATGATATGAAAGGCCAAAATGCCGCAATCACCTCTAAATTAGATGATATGAGCGACAAAGTGCTAGACCGGCAATGCTGCAACTCGTTGTGGATGCCTACGTACCCTTCCCTACTATAAAGCGATCAAGCACAGAACGTAGCTCATCAACGAAGAGACAGAAGCTTAACCAACTCGTTTGCAAGGCCATAACCTAGTAAAAATGGTAATGACTTATTCGCATAGGCCGTTCCGTCATGATGCACAATGATTATGCATCATCGGGGTCCTCAATATAGCATAGTGATGCATAAGCATAAAGTTCCCTCTTCGCAAGACTACGCAACTATAAATGAGCCTTAGGCATCATTTATACTCTTGCATCTAAGCTATGAAGCTTACTTGGCACATAGTCCGCATATGCACCTTCAACCAACTAACCCTTCATATATATGTTTATTTGACATTTTTACAACTTTGATTAGGGGAGCAAAAATCATTCATTAACTCCACTTTTATTGTTCATGTGCAATCATTGCGCGCAATGATTGCTTTCTTTAACAATGATTGCGTGTGATGATTGCGCAACACTCGTTTGGCCATCCCTCTCTGTCCTGATGCACAATGATTGTCCATTACTCGTTCTGCCAGTCTTCTCTTTGTTGATGCACAAAGATTGTTCGGTATTGGCTCTAGGCCAATAACTTTCGTAATGCGCAATGATTACGCTTCAAGCTCAAGGCCACCTACCCAACTGGCCTAATGCATCATGATGATGCGAGATTTGGCTCTTGGCCAAATGCCACACATAATGCGCCATTTTGGCGCAATATTGGCTTAAGCCAATATGCTTCTTACCACGCAATGGAAGCTTTGGATGAAGCTTCATCTCAGGCCATGAGGCATATTTTAGCATGCGCCATGCTAAAAACACTGTGTGTTACATTATTCACCCATTTAAAGAATTTCGTCCCCGAAATTCAAAACAAAAACTATTGTGGACAATCTCTTCGGTTTGGATTCCTGAACAAAAGTCCCATATCAGGTGCTCAGAAATCACAGGTTTCTTCAAGTTTGTCATGGAACATCAATTAGGACCATCTGAGTAAACATCCCATACCGCATAATCAGGAATCCAAAAAGAGTCCACAACGTTACCAAGAATCTCAATTGGCTAGTGCCAAAAGGATATCTCAACAAGGTATCCTAGATGGCGTCCCATACCACCACCCAATAATCCCTAAGGTTCACAAGGTTGATTTCATTGAAATGACAAGATTTTAGCACAATACTGTGTGGAATAGTATCCAGTTTCCCACCGTCCCTGACGGTCATCCAGGTTGCCACTCGTAAGTGGGATGCTAGCCGGGCCTGACAACGCACACCATTTGCCAGTTTCCAATTTGTGGGGATGATCAATACCATTGTCTACCCATCGTCCAAGAAGGTCTTCCGGATATCCACTCGTAAGTGGTGTGCCACTTAGTCACAGTACTTGAACAAGATAAACTCGATTCACATAGTAACTGGCAAAGCAGTGGCAAACTCTTTCCGCGGAAAAGTTGGCCTACTCTCCAACTTTAAGTTTTCCATTAGAGGAAATCCTCGCCAATGGGTCCACTCCACACAAGTCCCTAGATTTTTCTCGGAACTTGCTCTGATACTAGCTGTGACGGACCGGAAAATTACGCCTTTGGCGCGTTGCCCCGCAGGACATAATCTACCCCGGTGCGCCATGATGATTACTACGATATGAGCCTTAGAGTTTGGAAAATGCACGTCCATATGACTTTCCAAGAATGCTCGTGTAGCATGATACGACTAACTTAGATTCCACTTCGTTCCCACTCACCCTTGATCCGCAAAGGGTTTATTACGAAAACCAAAAACTTTCTTGAAACGGGAAAAACAGCCTTTTGAGGCCCTAAATGATGGAATTTGACTATATTCTGGTGGCCGTGTATAGATCCACATGTCTTGATCTTTGGGCTGTTTCCCATCAAAATGGACTCCTCTTGAGCTAAATTATGACACTCGGGATTTTAGCCTCCAAATAGGATGTAGCTTTCTCTTTGTAGCTCGATAGGAAGTATGCGCATCCAATGAATGGAATTCAACTTGACTCATCAAGTTTAGCAGCAATCATTCCTTGCATCGATTTACCGAGCCAGATGATATGAAAGGCCAAAATGCCGCAATCACCTCAAATATATATGATATGAGCGACAAAGTGTTGGACCGGAAATGCTGCAACTCATTGCGGATGCCTACGTACCCTTCCCTACTCTAAAGGTATCAAGCACAGACCGTAGTTCATCAACGAAGGGACATAAGCTTAACCAACTCGTTTGCAAGGCCGTAGCCTAGTAAAAATGGTAATGACCTAGTCGCATAGACCGTTCCTTCATGATGCACAATGATTATGCATCACCGGGTCCTGAATATGGCATAGTGATGCATAAGCATCAAATTCTCTCTTCCGAAGGCTACGCAACTATAAATGATCCTTAGGCATCATTTATACTCTTTCGTCTAAGCTATGAAGCTTACTTGGCACATAATCTGTATATGCACCTTCAACCAACTACCCCTTCCTATATGTGTTTATTTGACATTTTTACAACTTTGATTAGGGGAGCAAATATCATTCATCAACTCCCTCTTTTATTGTTCATGTGCAATCATTGCGCGCAATGATTGCGTTACTTCGCAATGATTATTTTCTTTCGCAATGATTGTGTGTGATGATTGCGCAACACTCGTTTTGCCAGCCCTCTCTGGCCTGATGCACAATGATTGTGCATTACTCGTTCGGCCAGTCTTCTCTTTCTTGATGCACAGAGATTGTGCGGTATTGGCTCTAGGACAATAACTTTCGTAATGCGCAATGATTACGCTTCAAGCTCAAGGCCACCTACCCAACTGGCCTAATGCATCATGATGATGCGAGATTTGGATCTTGGCCAAATGCCACACATAATGCGCCATTTTGACGCAATATTGGCTTAAGCCAATATGCTTCTTACCACGCAACGGAAGCTTTGGATGAAGCTTCATCTCAGGTCATGGCGCATATTTTAGCATGCGCCATGCTAAAAACACGGGGTGTTACATTATTCACCCCTTTAAAGAATTTCATCCCCGAAATTCAAAACAAAAACTATTATGGACAGTCTCTTCGGTTTGGATTCCTGAACAAAAGTCCCGTACCAGGTGCTTAGAAATCACGGGTTTCTTCAAGTTTGGCATGGAACATCAATTAGGACCTTCTAAGTAAACGTACCATACCGCATACTCAGGAATCCAAAAAGAGTCAACAACGTTACCAAGAATCTCAATTGACCAATGCCAAAAGGATATCTCAACAAGGTATCCTAGATGGCGTCCCATACCACCACCCAAGAATACCTAAGGTTCACAAGGTTGATGTCATTGAAATGACAAGATCTTAGCACAGTACTGTGCGGAACAGTATCCAGTTGCCCACCGTCCCTGACGGTCATCCAGATTGCCACTCGTAAGTGGGATGCTAGCCGGGCCTGACAACGCACACCATTGGCCAGTTTCCAATGTGTGAGGATGATCAGTACCATTGTCTACCCACCGTCCCAAACGGTCTTCCGGATATCCACTCGTAAGTGGTGTGCCAGTTAGGCCAGGAAAACTCACAATACTTGAACAAGCTCAACTCGATTCGCATAGTAACTGGCAAAGCAGTTACAAACTCTTTCCGCGCAAAAGTTGGTCTACTCTCCAACTTTAAGTTTTCCATTAAAGAAAATAATCGCCAATGAGTCCACTCCGCACAAGTCCCTAGAGTTTTCTCGGAACTTGCTCTGATACCAACTGTGACGGACCGGAAAATTACGCCTTTGGCGCGTTGCCCCGCAGGACGTAATGATGAGTGCCAAATATTGTATATATTTATCCCTTTTTATTGGCATTTAACTCATCTTTTGTGCATTAATTCTACATTTTATCCCATATTCTGTATTTTCATTGTTTTCAAGAATAAATATTTTTATTAATTAATTTTGTATTTTTAGGTTAGAAATAAAGTTTGGATGAATTACAAAGCGAAAAGAGCAGAAAAGTGGTGGAAGCCAAGAGGAATCGCACAAGGAAGCCGCGAAGAATGTTGTGCACAAGACCAAAAGGCTAGAAGTGGGCTTGAAGAGGAAGAATTGTTCTTAAAGAAGATATGGGCTTGGCATACCCAAGGACCAAAACCCTCACCCAAACCCATTTCCAATATCCATACCCCACTTCTCTTGTAGCCGTCAGATTGGATCATCTCATCATCCTACGGTCGCCTCATCTTCGTGCATCAAAATCTGAAGATCCTGCTTCACACTACAGCACCTAACTCTAATTTCTGCCGTTAATTTTGATGTATTATACATCCAACGGTCGCTACAAGATCCCTTCCATCTCGTCGTTAGATCGATCCATCATCTCCACATCCCACGGCTCATCTTTGTTGTTCATCAAACTTTGCTGCAACCGCCAAACACCATAGTACCTAACACCTTCCCCTACCAAACCAAACGCACCCTTCCTTCTTTCCCATCGAACTCATCTCCTCCTTCACCTCTGCAGAACCACCACCCCCTGCCACCACCAACTCTGCCATCGCCACCACCTCTACAACCTGCCATAACCACTCCACTACCACCCCAACCACTATTACCCATCATTACCCTAGCCTTCTACCCATCTATTTCATCAATCTCTCTTCTCTTCTATCTCTGAAACCCTGGGGAGAGATTGATGAATTAGGTTGAGTTAGAAAAGCAATTGAGGCGTGGGAATGGAGCAAGAGGAGCAGAAGAAGAGTGGTTCGACGAGATGGAGGAGTTTTCCCATCAAATTAGGTGAGAATTTCATAGCCCTAATTTCAACTGTTAAATTTGGGGATTTTTGGGAATTGTGTGTATGAACCATAATTGTGTAAATTGGGTAAAAATAGGATGATATGGTGTTGTAGAAAACTCAAGTCTGGACTAGCCAGCTTCACCCAAGAGGACTGGAGTAGCCAGTGCCTCAAGGGTTAGTTTTATTTCATGTTTTCAATTCCATGTTTTGTAATTCCATTTTATAGTTCAATTCCAGTTCTTTCCAGCATGTTTTAGTTATTGTGTTATTTTTAGTTCAACTGTGTTGGTGTCTAGTTCATGTTTCTGTTTTTGTTTCATCATGTTTTGTGTAAATGCTATGCTGAGATGAAACCATGAACCTTATGCAAATGCACTTGTTTCTGATTGTCTCTTATGTGAATTAATGACTAGGAGAGTTAGGAGCATCTAGGCTTTGTGTGGAGATTGATCCTTTAATTAGCCAACTAACACTAAGTTATCGGAGAACTCTAGGTGTTATCCTAATTAGTCCACCATTATGAATCCTGGGACAAATGTGGGCTGGAACTCACATCCCTGCCTGAAACCAAGGGAGCAAGAACAATAGATCAGGTGCTTAGCTGAAAATTAGTGGTAAAGTCAAGCCTTAGTATCCTCTTTGTTGTATTATCTTAGCTGTAAGTATATCACTTCCTTTGGCTTTTGCCTTGGTTTGCAACTGTCTCTGTGTCACTATATTTGTTACTCTCTGCCTGTCACTACTCTTTGTTACTCTTAGTTCACTATTTCTTTGCCTTTGCTTCTCTAGTTCACTGCCATTGTTACTGCCTTGTTTACAAATTAGCTAGGACAACAATAAAACTTCAACTATACACCCTAGTCCCTGTGGATTCGACCCTTATTTGCACAAGCTACAACCGACACCGTGCACTTGCGGTATAACCATGTAGGCTGTCTTTTGCTCTTATTTTATACACACCCCGGGCCTACCACGTAATCTCCCCCGGTGCGCCATGATGATTATTACGATCCAGGACTTAGAGTTTGGAAAATGCACGTCCATTTGACCTTCCAAGAATGCTCGTGGAGCATGATACAGATAACTTAGCTTCCACTCCGTTCCCACTCACCCTTGATCCGCAAAGGGTTTATTAAGAAAACCAAAAACTTTCTTGAAATGGCAAAAACGGACTTTTAAGGCCCTAAACGATGGAATTTGGCTATATTCTGGTGACCATGTCGATCTATAGATCCACATGTCTTGATATTTGGGTCTTTTCCCATCAAAATGGACTCCTCTTTAGCTAAATTACGACACTCGGGTTTTTAGCCTCCAAATTGGCTGTAGCTTGCTCTTTGTATCTTGATAGGAAGTATGGGCATCCAATGAATGGAATTCAATTGCCTCATCAAGTTTGGCTGCAATCATCTCCTGCATCGACTTACCGAGCCAGATGATATGAAAGGCCAAAATTCCACAATCACCTCTAAATCAGATGATATGAGCGACAAAGTGCTGGACTGGCAATGCTGCAACTCATTGCGGATGCCTACGTACCCTTCCATACTCTAAAGGGATCAAGCACATACCGTAGTTCATCAACGAAGGGACATAAGCTTAACTAACTTGTCTGCAAGGCCGTAACCTAGTAAAAATAGTAATGACCTAGTCGCATAGGCCGTTCTGTCATGATGCACAATGATTATGCATCATCGGGTCCTTAATATGGTATAGTGATGCATAAGCATAAAATTCCATCTTCGCAAGGCTACGCAACTGTTAATGAGCCTTAGGCATCATTTATACTCTTCCGTGTAAGCTATGAAGCTTACTTGGCACATAGTCCGCATATGCACCTTCAACCAACTACCCCTTCCTATATATGTTTATTTGACATTTTTACAACTTTGATTAGGGGAGAAAAAATCATTCATCAACTCCCACTTTTACTGTTCATGTGCAATCATTGCGCGCAATGATTGCGTGATGATTGCGCAACACTCGTTTGGCCAGCCCTCTCTGGCCTGAAGCACAAAGATTGTGCAGTATTGGCTCTAGGACAATGACTTTCGTAATGCGCAATGATTACGCTTCAAGCTCAAGTCCACCTACCCAACTGGCCTAATGCATCATGATGATGCGAGATTTGGCTCTTCACCAAATGCCACACATAATGCGCCATTTTGGCGCAATATTGGCTTAAAGCCAATATGCTCCTTACCACGCAACGAAAACTTTGGATGAAGCTTCATCTCAGGCCATGACGCATCTTTTAGCATGCGCCATGCTAAAAACACTGGGTGTTACATTATTCACCCCTTAAAGAATTTCGTCCCCGAAATTCAAAACGAAAACTATAGTGGACAATCTCTTCGGTTTGGATTCCTGAAAAAATCCCATACCAGGTGCTCAGAAATCACAGGTTTCTTTAAGTTTTGCATGGAACATCAATTAGGGCCTTATGAGTAAACTTCCCATACTGCATCCTCAGGAATCCAAAAAGAGTCCACAACATTACCAAGAATCTCAATTGGCCAGTGCCAAAAGGATATCTCAACAAGGTATCCTAGATAGCGTCCCATACTGGGATATACATTTACTGGGTTTGTGAAAACCATGCTCAAACGCGTACGTGTATGTTGGTTCAACATAGTAACCCAAAAGGTTAACCATATGAGCATTTCATATTAACCTTGTTCTTCTTCACCATAACTAGTTCAATTGACTCAAATGAACTAGTTAAAGAGTTGTTCAATTGCTATGAGATCTTATGTAACTACACAAGACACAATTGAAACAAAGATGATTCGATTGAATCGGCTCATGAACTCATTGCCACGGTTTGCATAAAAAATTTCTTAGTAATTTAAGTTTCATGTTCAGAGCACATCTTTAGATCATAACCAGTTAAGCTCACAAACAAGTTCGCGGACTTAAGATAACCGGCAGAGTTTTCCAAACTCAGCAAAAAATCTCGGCAAGGAGACTTCCGCTAGTTCGCGGACTAGGTTCGTGAACTGAGTTCATGGAATAACACACAAACGAGTTTTTGGAAATCCCAGCAGAAATTTTCGGTAAGAGAACTTTTGTCAGTTCGCGGACTGGGTTCGCGGACTTGGCAAAGGCAATTCCTCCGGTTTCACTCAACCAACAAAGTTCGAAAACTTCAGATTAAGGAATAGGATTTATGCACATATGTGTTACCACACAATGCTTATATCCATCATTGGTTATATAGACCTAAAATCTCATTCCAACCATTGAAACATTCTCAGATGACGTTATTCAGTCGTTATTCACACACTTTTCTCGTCAGAGCAATTTCCAAAGTAATTGAAACTTTTCATGACTTTCGTCACTAGGTGAAGATACACCCGATCAAAGCGAAACGCTTTACCAACACACGATTTCGAGAAAAATATAAGTAGAGTATACTCAGCTCGAAATGTCAAGTGTGTATGATCCAGTCCATATATCATACGACTTTTGTCTCATAAGAAGTAGGAGATAGAATAGATAGACTTTTGAGTGATATATAAGTTCAAGTCTCCACATACCTTTTTGTTGATGAAGTTTCACGGTTCCTTGAGTAGATCTTCGTCGTTGTATTATGAATCGCCATGAAGTCCTTGAGCTCAACTACACTTTTCTATCCTGGTCCTAAACTTAGCTATAATAGACTAGAAATCAAGAATCATAGTTTTGATCACTAACATTGAAAAACATGCTTGATATAGCAACGCATGCGAGGTCGACCGAGCTATGCTCTAACAGTAAGCCTAAAAAATTGATACCACACAATAAAGCAAGATAAAAATAATTTTTCTTAACCGGAACCAATTGAATCACACATCCACGCACACATCATGGAATAAACATGAATTGAACCGAAATTTTGTTAAGCAAAAACAACAAATATATATAATATAAACTCAGGCTTTTCTTAAAAATGAAAACAATTACTAACAAGATTGTTACCTCAAATTTCGCATCCACTTCTCCAATATGATAGCATCTTCGTCCAAGGAGATTTGATATTGAAATATCACCATGTTGTCATCTTTATGCATAAACAAAAGAATAACAACACACCTCAACCTTTACCAGGTTGAAAACCGGTTTTAACAATTGCAAGCAAAAGTTGAAAACCGTCGAAACACATATGCTTTTATGCTAAACCAAAAACCGATTCAACATATTGTGACTATTTCACATATTGTTTCTATCAGAACCCCTCATGATCCTTTGATAAAGCCTACCTACTAGGGCTATAACTTATCCCGCTAAATCAAAAAGTTACCCAAACCATAAGGGTTCACAGTATATGAGATCGAATATTAAGGTAGTAAAACTGAAATCAAACATCCCATAAACATACATAGCAATAAGATAAAACCAATGAAGCACAGGCTGTGTAAACCGAAAACTATCACAAGAAAAATTACTAATCAAATAATTTTATTCATAATAGTTTTATTCATAATAGACCAATACAATCAATGAAAGAAATCAAAAATTGATGTCTATTATAGTCTCTCATTTCTTGTGAAGATTGCTTTCAAAAAATGGATTCAAATTCCTCTGAGTACTTCCTCTTTCCGTAGATATGTTCATCTCCAGTAGTTGAGAATGAAGATTTGCTAGTACTTCTTTTGAATCCTTTATCATCAGTTCATGATACCTAATACAACCTTTAACATATTGAATCTGTTTCCTTAGAGAGTCTTGAGGGTTATCATGAAGAGGAACATCATGAGTTTCGGTCATAACTGATGCAAAGAGTGCTAGATCATCAAAAGATGATTTTTCTTTTTCCGATTTCTCCATTGAAATATGATAGTCTTATTTCGGACAGGAAGAAGATTTATAAGATGGGAGAAAATCAAGGAATATATAAAAATTTTGGTTAAAGGAAACCGAAATTATTCTTTCCCAAAAATAAGAAATATTCAATATTTTTCACTAAAGAAACAAACATGAATAACTTGCCCAGATTTATGCTTCCTCACAATCAGAATTTTGGGCAACAAGTGAGGATGCAAAACTCAACACCATCAGTGTGTGTTGAGGTGAGAATACTTCTCACCATTCTTAGCAGAAACATCCTTAGGATGATTTATTAACACAATGTACTGTGTTTCCTTCAGTTTTTCCTCTCTCTTGTAATTGCGAGAGTTTGCAATCTCCCTTTGAGAGCCAATTTTTTTTCCAGTCTTCCTTATCCCTTTTCGAAGGGCTTGGATGCGTTTGATTTCACAAAGGATGGTAGAGAGATCATTTTCTTCACATGAAGACCTTATTGTGTCATTATAAAAACTAGTTTCCGATTCTCTTGGTATTTCACCTAATTTTTCTGGTTCATATTCTTCCATACAGGATTGATTTGAAATGGATTTCAACCGATTTTCAAGATCTAGGATTAACCTTTCACTTTTCTTAATTTACAACTCAAGTTTTTCTATAAGTTGATTAGACTTACTGAAAACATCACAATTAGAGTTGGCAACAAGTGCATTGCAATTAGATATTTCTTCATTGGATACTTCCTCCGGAATATCATCAAGCGTGGAAATATACGCTCTATTGCACTTTCCAGTTTTTCTGCTAGGACATTGTTTTGCCGTATGTCCGAATCTACGACACTTGAAGCATTGAACTGCATCATTACTATTTTTATGGCAAACTGATATTGTGTCAGGAACACATTTATCACAGGATAATATGTTCTTAATTTTTTGCGCAAGAAGCACAATAGTTGAGTCAAGCTCCTTTTTAACAGGTGCCATAACCTTTTGGAAACGTTATTCAGTTTGATTCTTCAGCAGAATTTCTATATCAAATATCTTTAACTTTCCTACAAGAGAGCTCCGAGAAAGTGTAGAAAGATCATTCCCTTCTATTATGGCATGCTTCTTAGACTCGTATTTGGATGGTAACGAGGTATTGCCTTTCCAAGGAGAAAATATGCATTAACAATCTCATATAGTTTAGAGTTAAACTCCTCGAAGCTGTCGTTATCATTCATATGGAGATGTTCCCATTCATATGGAAGGGTGAGAAGTCTATCTTCTTTTCAGATTCATCTCCTTCGAATACATCCTCAAGAACATCCCATGCTTCTTTAGAAGTTCTACAGGATAGTACATGATGTAGAAGGTCATCACTAACTGCATGTATAATGGCGTTTAAACCATCAGAATTCTGTTTTGCAAGAATCCTTTCTTCAAGAGTATATGGCGCTAGTCGTTTGAACTCTGACTCCGAATAGTCTATCGACGTTGGTATCCGTCTTCGATTAATAGCCATGTGTGAAAATCTCGCGATTGAAGAAAGGCCTTCATACCCAATTTCCATAATGGATAATTATTACCATTAAATCTTGGTGGAACGTTAAATGAATCACTTATTAGATTCATTCTTATAGGTTGGATCGCACCAAACACATATTGTTAGATTTTTTCGTGTTTGCCTGCTTTGATACCAATTGAAAATGCGAGGGTACCCAAATATACCTAAAGCTAAAACTTTTCATACCTATAAGTTCTTTCTCTGAAAGTGATTGTCTATGGACTGAGTCGAGACAATACAACTAATCGGTTCACACTTCGTGTGATCGTCTATGGATACGAGATCGAGACAATACAACAACGAAGTATGTTTACTTGATACAAAGGTTCGGACTTAACCAAACATAATAGGATTTTTTATCAAGTAAATAGGAGTTAACGTTTGTGTAATTTATTTTAATTATAATAAAACAATTATAATGCGGAAAATAAAAGTAATGACACATCAAGATTTTGTTAACGAGGAAACCGCAAATGCAAAAAAACCCCAGGACCTAGTTCAAAATTGAATACTCTCGGGATTAAGCCTCCACACAAATTTACACTAACTTCATATAGTTGAGACCAAGTAATTAACCCTATAGTTCACCTAGTTCCTTTTATGTATTCCCACGCCTCCGAATTATGAATAAGTTACATACTTGGAACAATCCCTTTGGTTCGTATTCCAAACAGTAAAGGAACAACAAATCAGTTTGGTATCAACTCTATTCACCCAAGTGATATGAGTCGGACAAAGGATCTTCCATTTATCTTAACATAAACTCCTTCGTCAGGTCCTTAGATCTATCTTATGTTCAATCTGGTAGGCCCGGGGTGGTGTGATAAAATATGATATGAAATGAGCAAAACAGATGTGAAAACATGGGATGATGTGAGCAAAAGATGATATGAAATGATAGCCTACAGTGATACCTGCAAGTATACAGGGTCTGTTGAAGCATGAAGGCAAGAACATGTCATTCCACAGGGACTAGGTGTATAGTTGAAAGATTTTCTAGCTAAGTTGTCTACATAGCAGTGACTAAAGTAATGAGGTAACAGTGAGCTAAAGAAGTGACTATGTGGCAAAGAATAATGTGCCAGTGGCAGTGAACTAAGGCAGTGAAACAAAGAGTAGTGAAGTAACAGTGACAAACAAAGTGAAAAAATAGCATTCAAAACAAGGCTGTAAGCCAAGGGAGGTGACAAAGGGTAACAACTACAGATGGAAAAACAAAGAAGACACTAAGGCAGTTGACTCTACCATTCTTCCTCAGCTAATGCACAAGTTTATTGTTGTTCTTGCTCCCTTGGTTTTAGGCAGGGATGCAAGTTCCAGCTTGCATTTGTCCCAGGATTCATATTGGTGGACCAATTGGGATGACATCTAGAGCTCTCTATTCCTAGTACTAGTTTGCTAATTAAAGGATCAACTCAAAATACATATTCCTAAAGCCTAGATGCTCCCAACTCTCCTAGTCATTAAATCACATAAGATACAATCAAAACACAAGGCATTTGCATATGATTCTTGGCTTCAGCTCACCAAAGCATTAAACAAAACACTAGGTTATGACTCCACCTATAGACCTCATGTCAAACTTCCTAAACTTCTATGTTTCTTGTCCCTTTGGTATCAGGCAGGGATGCAAGTTCAAGCTCACATTTGTCCCAGGGATCAAATCAAGTAACCTAAGAGAATAACATACTAGAGCTCTTTCACCCTAGCACTAGTTGGCTACTTAAAGGGACAACCCAATGAGGGTGAAATCCTAGGTGCTTCAAATTGGTTTAGGCAAATGCAGTACAAGCTTACACAGTTGATTCAATAAGTTATGGCCAAAGACTAAGGCTTCATCTAAGCCTAGCATTGACACAGAAACATGACTGACACAATAACTAAAACAGTTGAACAAAAACAACAAGAATTGAAACAAAACATGAACTGGAATTGAACTATAAAATGGAATTACAAAACATGGAATTGAAAACATGAAATAAAACTAACCCTTGAGGCACTGGCTACTCCAGTCCTCTTGGGTGAAGCTGGCTAGTCCAGACTTGCTTTACAACACCCACACACCCCTTTATTTATACCCAGAAACCCAATTAGGGTTCATACACTATTTCTCCAGGGATCCCCAAATCAGTAAAATTAGGGTTTTGAAATCTCACCAAATTTGATGAGATAACTGCTCCATCTCGTCGACCCATCCTTCCTTTGCCTCTCCTGGTCCATCTCGTGCTCCAATTGATACTCTAACATCAACCTATTTCATCAATTTCTCACCTAGGGTTTCAGTGAGATGAGAGATGAGAAATTGATGCAATAGGATGCTAGAAGGATAGGGGAATGATGGGTTTTGGTTAGGTAATAGCCATGATGGATTTTGGTGGTGGTTGTGGCAGGTGGAGTGGTTGCGGAAGAGGTGTTGGCGATGGAGCAGGTGAAGGGGATGGTGTTGCAGACGAAGAAGAAGATGGGTTCAATGGGAAAGAGAGAAGGGGCTGTTTGGGTTCGAGTATAGGTGTTTGTTGCTGTGGTGTGAGGCGGGCACATCAAGTTGGATGTACCGCGAAGTGAGACGTTGGATGCGAAGATGATGGCTCGATCTAACGGCGAGATGGAGGCAGATCTTGAGCGACCGTTGGATGCATAAATACAACGAAACTGACGGCTCAAGATGGAGTTAGGTGCTGTGGTGTGAAGCGGTTGTAGCAAATTTGATGTAACGGCGATGAAGTGACCGTTGGATTCAGCTGAGGATCCAATCTGACGGCTACAAGAGAAGTGGGCTATGGATTTGGGGTTTGGTTTGGGAGATAAGTTGGGCTTGGGATAATTCTGAGCCCATTTCTTCTTTAAGAACAATTTCTTCCTTGTTAAGCCCATTTCTAGCCTTTTGGTCTTGCACACAACATTCTTCGCAGCTTCCTTGCGTGATTCTTCTCGGCTTCCACCACTTTTCTGCTCTTTTCGCTCCGTAATTCCATCCAAACTTTATTTATAACCTAAAAATGCAAAATTAATTAATAAAAATATTTATTCTTTGAAAACAACGAAAACACAGAATATGGGATAAAATGGAGAGTTAGTGCACAAAAGATTAGTTAAATGCCAAGAAAAATATATAGAAATATGCACTTTTTAGCACTCATCAAATACCCCCAAACCTGAATTTTACTTGTCCTCAAGTAAAACAAAACTAAGGAAATCCTAACTATACCACTGTCGCTGGTTTCTCGAATGCATTTAGCGTATGCACTAAGCATTTTAAACCACTAAGTGTCCCTAGTGGACGAGTTGAAGTCTCGTGAAGGTTTGCTTAGAACGTACCTACAAAGTTCTAGGACAAAATATAAGCTCAGATTCCATGAAATGTGACATGTGCAAGACAGTTTAAGCTCACAGCAAAATGGATATGTCAATCTAGCTGTCAAAGGCACAATCCTAGCACTGATAACAACTAAAGACATGTGATAAGAGTGTAAAGTGTATCTACACATGTTAAGAATGATCAGAAGTTATGACTGCCACTCGCTAAGAGATAGTTTTTAGGCTAAGAACTGAATTCAAAGCCAAGCTAGCTGTCCGGCTTTACGAGAATTGTGAATGTTCACCTAAGAGTTGGTGATATTTCAGTTTACCCGCGTTGTACATCGATGGCTGCACCCTCCTTGCTTATTACAAGACTATTTACAACAAAAAGATGACTCTTATTTACATAGACTACTCTCTTTTATTTTTGGACAAGAGAGAAACATTGTCTTTAACATGACAAAATATAAGTACTTGATATTTTTGTATTTTTTTTTCTGATTTTTATTTTATTTTTTTATTAATTTTTATTTTTGAAAATGTGAACAACAATTTACATCACACTAACAATATTGATGAACAGAAATTAAAATTTACATGACACTTTGCAAGAGGTAGCCCTTTTCGATGCACCCGGTCAAATTCAATGGTTGCTTTTCTTAAGGTATCCTCCAACTTCTATCCCAGCCAACCAAAGAACAAGCTAGTCAAGTCTCATTCAGTATTCTAGATGATTGGCAGTCTACTTAACCGATCAAACACCTACCCGAGGCTAAACATGTATTGGTAGATCGTGCGTGTGCAAATTTCTTATCAACATGTGAATTGTGCTAGAATAGGAGTGCCTCATCATCTAGACTAAGAATCCTACGTTTACATAGTGCACATGAATCAACATTTCAAGGTAAATGAGCTCGATTTTTTATGATTTTTTAATTTTTCAATTTTTTCAAAAAGAAGGAGTTATCGTTTTCAATTATGGCATATTATCATGGTATCTACTCTATACCCCCAAACCTAAACTAAACATTGTCCTCAATGTTTCAAAAGATGTAAAGAATTATAGTACAACATATGAAGAGGATTATGCTGAGTAGAGAAAAAGGAAAGAGAATACCCGATTTGACGGCGAAAGCAAAATTAGAACTCCGTTATTCAAGGAAAAAATCCAACATATTTCAGTTAAAAGTCACATTGGATTAGCAAAATATGTACAAAAAAAAAGATTTAACTAAAAAACTATCTACTAGATTCTATACAAGAAAATTTGGTTTTTAATGGGATTGGACTTTTTGGGAAAAATTTGGTTTTGTCGGGAGACATTCGGAAACTTTTGGTTTTTAAAGGGAGCAAAGAGCTTTTGGTTTCTTGGGACAAAGGTGGGTTTTCAGATTGTTTGAGGCCCAAAATTCAGTTTCATTTGGGATTTGGGCTAACAGAATAGCCAAAAGCTTAGGCCCAATTGGGTGTTTTTGATTGTTGGTCTTTTGAAATTTTTTCTAAAATGAGGCCCTCTTGGGCTTGAAAATGTTTTTCAAACTTTGATTTGGGCTAAGCCCAAAGTTCAGAAAGTCCAAATTTGTTTGGGTCTAAGCCCACAGTTCAAAAACAGAATAAGCCCACAGACAAATAGCACAAGCCCACAGTTCAATCAAATTACAAACCCAATAGAAATTGGAAGCCCACAATTTGGGTTCTCTTAATGGGTTTAGGATTACTCTTTAAAAGGGAAGCCCAGTTGGGATCCTTAGTTGCACAGCCCAGTTGGGCTTGGTTCTTTCCAGCTGCAGCAGCAGAAATACTGCAGCATCAGCAGCACCAGCACCAAATAAGCAGGAGCAGCAGCAGCAACAGCAACAAGAAGAGAGCAGCAGCAGCAGCACAACAGCACCAGCATAGCAGTAACTAATGAAGCAGTGATAGTGACAGTTGACTATGCAGAGAACAGATGATGCAGGTATGCAGATGCAGATGCAGATGATGCAGTGCTTACACTAAGATGCAGATGCAGAGATGATGCAGATGCTTATGCTTACAGCTAAAGATGAACTAAGTTACACTACACTAAGTTACAGGTGCAGATGCAGCAGCAGCACCAGAGGCTGGCTAAGTTACACTGATATGCAGCACCAGAGGCTGGCTAAGAGGCAAACTAAGATATGCAAGATGCAGATGCACTAAGTTACAGTTAGACTAAGTTACAGCTAAACTAACTACAACTAAAGTTATACTCAGTTATACTAAAACACAGGTGGTACTAAGATACATCAGCTACACTATTTTTATTTTATTTTTTCTTTTCAACTACACAGCACCAGTCCCCGGAAACGGCGCCAAAAACTTGGTAGGCCCGGGGTGGTGTGATAAAATATGATATGAAATGAGCAAAACAGATGTGAAAACATGGGATGATGTGAGCAACAGATGATATGAAATGATGGCCTACAGTGATACCTGCAAGTATACAGGGTCTGTTGAAGCATGAAGGCAAGAACAGGTCATTCCACAGGGACTAGGTGTATAGTTGAAAGATTTTCTAGCTAAGTTGTCTACATATCAGTGACTAAAGTAATGAGGTAACAGTGAGCTAAAGAAGTGACTATGTGGCAAAGAATAATGTGACAGTGGCAGTGAACTAAGGCAGTGAAACAAAGAGTAGTGAAGTAACAGTGACAAACAAAGTGCAACAATAGCATTCAAAACAAGGCTGTAAGCCAAGGGCAGTGACAAAGGGTAACAGCTACAGATGGAAAAACAAAGAAGACACTAAGGCAGTTGACTCTACCATTCTTCCTCAGCTAATGCACAAGTTTATTGTTGTTCTTGCTCCCTTGGTTTTAGGCAGGGATGCAAGTTCCAGCTTGCATTTGTCCCAGGATTCATATTGGTGGACCAATTGGGATGACATCTAGAGCTCTCTATTCCTAGTACTAGTTTGCTAATTAAAGGATCAACTCAAAATACATATTCCTAAAGCCTAGATGCTCCCAACTCTCCTAGTCATTAAATCACATAAGATACAATCAAAACACAAGGCATTTGCATATGATTCTTGGCTTCAGCTCACCAAAGCATTAAACAAAACACTAGGTTATGACTCCACCTATAGACCTCATGTCAAACTTCCTAAACTTCTATGTTTCTTGTCCCTTTGGTATCAGGCAGGGATGCAAGTTCAAGCTCACATTTGTCCCAGGGATCAAATCAAGTAACCTAAGAGAATAACATACTAGAGCTCTTTCACCCTAGCACTAGTTGGCTACTTAAAGGGACAACCCAATGAGGGTGAAATCCTAGGTGCTTCAAATTGGTTTAGGCAAATGCAGTACAAGCTTACACAGTTGATTCAATAAGTTATGGCCAAAGACTAAGGCTTCATCTAAGCCTAGCATTGACACAGAAACATGACTGACACAATAACTAAAACAGTTGAACAAAAACAACAAGAATTGAAACAAAACATGAACTGGAATTGAACTATAAAATGGAATTACAAAACATGGAATTGAAAACATGAAATAAAACTAACCCTTGAGGCACTGGCTACTCCAGTCCTCTTGGGTGAAGCTGGCTAGTCCAGACTTGCTTTACAACACCCACACACCCCTTTATTTATACCCAGAAACCCAATTAGGGTTCATACACTATTTCTCCAGGGATCCCCAAATCAGTAAAATTAGGGTTTTGAAATCTCACCAAATTTGATGAGATAACTGCTCCATCTCGTCGACCCATCCTTCCTTTGCCTCTCCTGGTCCATCTCGTGCTCCAATTGATACTCTAACATCAACCTATTTCATCAATTTCTCACCTAGGGTTTCAGTGAGATGAGAGATGAGAAATTGATGCAATAGGATGCTAGAAGGATAGGGGAATGATGGGTTTTGGTTAGGTAATAGCCATGATGGATTTTGGTGGTGGTTGTGGCAGGTGGAGTGGTTGCGGAAGAGGTGGTGGCGATGGAGCAGGTGAAGGGGATGGTGTTGCAGAGGAAGAAAATGGGTTCGATGGGAAAGAGAGAAGGGGCTATTTGGGTTCGAGTATAGGTGTTTGTTGCTGTGGTGTGAGGCGGGAACAACAAGTTGGATGTACCACGAAGTGAGACGTTGGATGCGAAGATGATGGCTCGATCTAACGGCGAGACGGAGGAAGATCTTGATCGACCATTGGATGCATAAATACAAAGAAACTGACGGCTCAAGATGGAGTTAGGTGCTGTGGTGTGAAGCGGTTGTAGCAAATTTGATGTATCGACGATGAAGCGACCGTTGGATTCAGCTGAGGATCCAATCTGACGGCTACAGGAGAAGTGGGCTATGGATTTGGGTTTTGGTTTGGGAGATAAGTTGGGCTTGGGATAATTCTGAGCCCATTTCTTCTTTAAGAAGAATTTCTTCCTTGTTAAGCCCATTTCTAGCCTTTTGGTCTTGCGCACAACATTCTTCGCAGCTTCCTTGCGTGATTTTTCTCGGCTTCCACCACTTTTCTGCTCTTTTCGCTCCGTAATTCCATCCAAACTTTATTTATAACCTAAAAATGCAAAATTAATTAATAAAAATATTTATTCTTTGAAAACAACGAAAACACAGAATATGGGATAAAATGGAGAGTTAGTGCACAAAAGATTAGTTAAATGCCAAGAAAAATATATAGAAATATGCACTTTTTAGCACTCATCAAATACCCCCAAACCTGAATTTTACTTGTCCTCAAGTAAAACAAAACTAAGGAAATCCTAACTATACCACTGTCGCTGGTTTCTCGAATGCATTTAGCGTATGCACTAAGCATTTTAAACCACTAAGTGTCCCTAGTGGACGAGTTGAAGTCTCGTGAAGGTTTGCTTAGAACGTACCTACAAAGTTCTAGGACAAAATATAAGCTCAGATTCCATGAAATGTGACATGTGCAAGACAGTTTAAGCTCACAGCAAAATGGATATGTCAATCTAGCTGTCAAAGGCACAATCCTAGCACTGATAACAACTAAAGACATGTGATAAGAGTGTAAAGTGTATCTACACATGTTAAGAATGATCAGAAGTTATGACTGCCACTCGCTAAGAGATAGTTTTTAGGCTAAGAACTGAATTCAAAGCCAAGCTAGCTGTCCGGCTTTACGAGAATTGTGAATGTTCACCTAAGAGTTGGTGATATTTCAGTTTACCCGCGTTGTACATCGATGGCTGCACCCTCCTTGCTTATTACAAGACTATTTACAACAAAAAGATGACTCTTATTTACATAGACTACTCTCTTTTATTTTTGGACAAGAGAGAAACATTGTCTTTAACATGACAAAATATAAGTACTTGATATTTTTGTATTTTTTTTTCTGATTTTTATTTTATTTTTTTATTAATTTTTATTTTTGAAAATGTGAACAACAATTTACATCACACTAACAATATTGATGAACAGAAATTAAAATTTACATGACACTTTGCAAGAGGTAGCCCTTTTCGATGCACCCGGTCAAATTCAATGGTTGCTTTTCTTAAGGTATCCTCCAACTTCTATCCCAGCCAACCAAAGAACAAGCTAGTCAAGTCTCATTCAGTATTCTAGATGATTGGCAGTCTACTTAACCGATCAAACACCTACCCGAGGCTAAACATGTATTGGTAGATCGTGCGTGTGCAAATTTCTTATCAACATGTGAATTGTGCTAGAATAGGAGTGCCTCATCATCTAGACTAAGAATCCTACGTTTACATAGTGCACATGAATCAACATTTCAAGGTAAATGAGCTCGATTTTTTATGATTTTTTAATTTTTCAATTTTTTCAAAAAGAAGGAGTTATCGTTTTCAATTATGGCATATTATCATGGTATCTACTCTATACCCCCAAACCTAAACTAAACATTGTCCTCAATGTTTCAAAAGATGTAAAGAATTATAGTACAACATATGAAGAGGATTATGCTGAGTAGAGAAAAAGGAAAGAGAATACCCGATTTGACGGCGAAAGCAAAATTAGAACTCCGTTATTCAAGGAAAAAATCCAACATATTTCAGTTAAAAGTCACATTGGATTAGCAAAATATGTACAAAAAAAAAGATTTAACTAAAAAACTATCTACTAGATTCTATACAAGAAAATTTGGTTTTTAATGGGATTGGACTTTTTGGGAAAAATTTGGTTTTGTCGGGAGACATTCGGAAACTTTTGGTTTTTAAAGGGAGCAAAGAGCTTTTGGTTTCTTGGGACAAAGGTGGGTTTTCAGATTGTTTGAGGCCCAAAATTCAGTTTCATTTGGGATTTGGGCTAACAGAATAGCCAAAAGCTTAGGCCCAATTGGGTGTTTTTGATTGTTGGTCTTTTGAAATTTTTTCTAAAATGAGGCCCTCTTGGGCTTGAAAATGTTTTTCAAACTTTGATTTGGGCTAAGCCCAAAGTTCAGAAAGTCCAAATTTGTTTGGGTCTAAGCCCACAGTTCAAAAACAGAATAAGCCCACAGACAAATAGCACAAGCCCACAGTTCAATCAAATTACAAACCCAATAGAAATTGGAAGCCCACAATTTGGGTTCTCTTAATGGGTTTAGGATTACTCTTTAAAAGGGAAGCCCAGTTGGGATCCTTAGTTGCACAGCCCAGTTGGGCTTGGTTCTTTCCAGCTGCAGCAGCAGAAATACTGCAGCATCAGCAGCACCAGCACCAAATAAGCAGGAGCAGCAGCAGCAACAGCAACAAGAAGAGAGCAGCAGCAGCAGCACAACAGCACCAGCATAGCAGTAACTAATGAAGCAGTGATAGTGACAGTTGACTATGCAGAGAACAGATGATGCAGGTATGCAGATGCAGATGCAGATGATGCAGTGCTTACACTAAGATGCAGATGCAGAGATGATGCAGATGCTTATGCTTACAGCTAAAGATGAACTAAGTTACACTACACTAAGTTACAGGTGCAGATGCAGCAGCAGCACCAGAGGCTGGCTAAGTTACACTGATATGCAGCACCAGAGGCTGGCTAAGAGGCAAACTAAGATATGCAAGATGCAGATGCACTAAGTTACAGTTAGACTAAGTTACAGCTAAACTAACTACAACTAAAGTTATACTCAGTTATACTAAAACACAGGTGGTACTAAGATACATCAGCTACACTATTTTTATTTTATTTTTTCTTTTCAACTACACAGCACCAGTCCCCGGAAACGGCGCCAAAAACTTGGTAGGCCCGGGGTGGTGTGATAAAATATGATATGAAATGAGCAAAACAGATGTGAAAACATGGGATGATGTGAGCAACAGATGATATGAAATGATGGCCTACAGTGATACCTGCAAGTATACAGGGTCTGTTGAAGCATGAAGGCAAGAACAGGTCATTCCACAGGGACTAGGTGTATAGTTGAAAGATTTTCTAGCTAAGTTGTCTACATATCAGTGACTAAAGTAATGAGGTAACAGTGAGCTAAAGAAGTGACTATGTGGCAAAGAATAATGTGACAGTGGCAGTGAACTAAGGCAGTGAAACAAAGAGTAGTGAAGTAACAGTGACAAACAAAGTGCAACAATAGCATTCAAAACAAGGCTGTAAGCCAAGGGCAGTGACAAAGGGTAACAGCTACAGATGGAAAAACAAAGAAGACACTAAGGCAGTTGACTCTACCATTCTTCCTCAGCTAATGCACAAGTTTATTGTTGTTCTTGCTCCCTTGGTTTTAGGCAGGGATGCAAGTTCCAGCTTGCATTTGTCCCAGGATTCATATTGGTGGACCAATTGGGATGACATCTAGAGCTCTCTATTCCTAGTACTAGTTTGCTAATTAAAGGATCAACTCAAAATACATATTCCTAAAGCCTAGATGCTCCCAACTCTCCTAGTCATTAAATCACATAAGATACAATCAAAACACAAGGCATTTGCATATGATTCTTGGCTTCAGCTCACCAAAGCATTAAACAAAACACTAGGTTATGACTCCACCTATAGACCTCATGTCAAACTTCCTAAACTTCTATGTTTCTTGTCCCTTTGGTATCAGGCAGGGATGCAAGTTCAAGCTCACATTTGTCCCAGGGATCAAATCAAGTAACCTAAGAGAATAACATACTAGAGCTCTTTCACCCTAGCACTAGTTGGCTACTTAAAGGGACAACCCAATGAGGGTGAAATCCTAGGTGCTTCAAATTGGTTTAGGCAAATGCAGTACAAGCTTACACAGTTGATTCAATAAGTTATGGCCAAAGACTAAGGCTTCATCTAAGCCTAGCATTGACACAGAAACATGACTGACACAATAACTAAAACAGTTGAACAAAAACAACAAGAATTGAAACAAAACATGAACTGGAATTGAACTATAAAATGGAATTACAAAACATGGAATTGAAAACATGAAATAAAACTAACCCTTGAGGCACTGGCTACTCCAGTCCTCTTGGGTGAAGCTGGCTAGTCCAGACTTGCTTTACAACACCCACACACCCCTTTATTTATACCCAGAAACCCAATTAGGGTTCATACACTATTTCTCCAGGGATCCCCAAATCAGTAAAATTAGGGTTTTGAAATCTCACCAAATTTGATGAGATAACTGCTCCATCTCGTCGACCCATCCTTCCTTTGCCTCTCCTGGTCCATCTCGTGCTCCAATTGATACTCTAACATCAACCTATTTCATCAATTTCTCACCTAGGGTTTCAGTGAGATGAGAGATGAGAAATTGATGCAATAGGATGCTAGAAGGATAGGGGAATGATGGGTTTTGGTTAGGTAATAGCCATGATGGATTTTGGTGGTGGTTGTGGCAGGTGGAGTGGTTGCGGAAGAGGTGGTGGCGATGGAGCAGGTGAAGGGGATGGTGTTGCAGAGGAAGAAAATGGGTTCGATGGGAAAGAGAGAAGGGGCTATTTGGGTTCGAGTATAGGTGTTTGTTGCTGTGGTGTGAGGCGGGAACAACAAGTTGGATGTACCACGAAGTGAGACGTTGGATGCGAAGATGATGGCTCGATCTAACGGCGAGACGGAGGAAGATCTTGATCGACCATTGGATGCATAAATACAAAGAAACTGACGGCTCAAGATGGAGTTAGGTGCTGTGGTGTGAAGCGGTTGTAGCAAATTTGATGTATCGACGATGAAGCGACCGTTGGATTCAGCTGAGGATCCAATCTGACGGCTACAGGAGAAGTGGGCTATGGATTTGGGTTTTGGTTTGGGAGATAAGTTGGGCTTGGGATAATTCTGAGCCCATTTCTTCTTTAAGAAGAATTTCTTCCTTGTTAAGCCCATTTCTAGCCTTTTGGTCTTGCGCACAACATTCTTCGCAGCTTCCTTGCGTGATTTTTCTCGGCTTCCACCACTTTTCTGCTCTTTTCGCTCCGTAATTCCATCCAAACTTTATTTATAACCTAAAAATGCAAAATTAATTAATAAAAATATTTATTCTTTGAAAACAACGAAAACACAGAATATGGGATAAAATGGAGAGTTAGTGCACAAAAGATTAGTTAAATGCCAAGAAAAATATATAGAAATATGCACTTTTTAGCACTCATCAAATACCCCCAAACCTGAATTTTACTTGTCCTCAAGTAAAACAAAACTAAGGAAATCCTAACTATACCACTGTCGCTGGTTTCTCGAATGCATTTAGCGTATGCACTAAGCATTTTAAACCACTAAGTGTCCCTAGTGGACGAGTTGAAGTCTCGTGAAGGTTTGCTTAGAACGTACCTACAAAGTTCTAGGACAAAATATAAGCTCAGATTCCATGAAATGTGACATGTGCAAGACAGTTTAAGCTCACAGCAAAATGGATATGTCAATCTAGCTGTCAAAGGCACAATCCTAGCACTGATAACAACTAAAGACATGTGATAAGAGTGTAAAGTGTATCTACACATGTTAAGAATGATCAGAAGTTATGACTGCCACTCGCTAAGAGATAGTTTTTAGGCTAAGAACTGAATTCAAAGCCAAGCTAGCTGTCCGGCTTTACGAGAATTGTGAATGTTCACCTAAGAGTTGGTGATATTTCAGTTTACCCGCGTTGTACATCGATGGCTGCACCCTCCTTGCTTATTACAAGACTATTTACAACAAAAAGATGACTCTTATTTACATAGACTACTCTCTTTTATTTTTGGACAAGAGAGAAACATTGTCTTTAACATGACAAAATATAAGTACTTGATATTTTTGTATTTTTTTTTCTGATTTTTATTTTATTTTTTTATTAATTTTTATTTTTGAAAATGTGAACAACAATTTACATCACACTAACAATATTGATGAACAGAAATTAAAATTTACATGACACTTTGCAAGAGGTAGCCCTTTTCGATGCACCCGGTCAAATTCAATGGTTGCTTTTCTTAAGGTATCCTCCAACTTCTATCCCAGCCAACCAAAGAACAAGCTAGTCAAGTCTCATTCAGTATTCTAGATGATTGGCAGTCTACTTAACCGATCAAACACCTACCCGAGGCTAAACATGTATTGGTAGATCGTGCGTGTGCAAATTTCTTATCAACATGTGAATTGTGCTAGAATAGGAGTGCCTCATCATCTAGACTAAGAATCCTACGTTTACATAGTGCACATGAATCAACATTTCAAGGTAAATGAGCTCGATTTTTTATGATTTTTTAATTTTTCAATTTTTTCAAAAAGAAGGAGTTATCGTTTTCAATTATGGCATATTATCATGGTATCTACTCTATACCCCCAAACCTAAACTAAACATTGTCCTCAATGTTTCAAAAGATGTAAAGAATTATAGTACAACATATGAAGAGGATTATGCTGAGTAGAGAAAAAGGAAAGAGAATACCCGATTTGACGGCGAAAGCAAAATTAGAACTCCGTTATTCAAGGAAAAAATCCAACATATTTCAGTTAAAAGTCACATTGGATTAGCAAAATATGTACAAAAAAAAAGATTTAACTAAAAAACTATCTACTAGATTCTATACAAGAAAATTTGGTTTTTAATGGGATTGGACTTTTTGGGAAAAATTTGGTTTTGTCGGGAGACATTCGGAAACTTTTGGTTTTTAAAGGGAGCAAAGAGCTTTTGGTTTCTTGGGACAAAGGTGGGTTTTCAGATTGTTTGAGGCCCAAAATTCAGTTTCATTTGGGATTTGGGCTAACAGAATAGCCAAAAGCTTAGGCCCAATTGGGTGTTTTTGATTGTTGGTCTTTTGAAATTTTTTCTAAAATGAGGCCCTCTTGGGCTTGAAAATGTTTTTCAAACTTTGATTTGGGCTAAGCCCAAAGTTCAGAAAGTCCAAATTTGTTTGGGTCTAAGCCCACAGTTCAAAAACAGAATAAGCCCACAGACAAATAGCACAAGCCCACAGTTCAATCAAATTACAAACCCAATAGAAATTGGAAGCCCACAATTTGGGTTCTCTTAATGGGTTTAGGATTACTCTTTAAAAGGGAAGCCCAGTTGGGATCCTTAGTTGCACAGCCCAGTTGGGCTTGGTTCTTTCCAGCTGCAGCAGCAGAAATACTGCAGCATCAGCAGCACCAGCACCAAATAAGCAGGAGCAGCAGCAGCAACAGCAACAAGAAGAGAGCAGCAGCAGCAGCACAACAGCACCAGCATAGCAGTAACTAATGAAGCAGTGATAGTGACAGTTGACTATGCAGAGAACAGATGATGCAGGTATGCAGATGCAGATGCAGATGATGCAGTGCTTACACTAAGATGCAGATGCAGAGATGATGCAGATGCTTATGCTTACAGCTAAAGATGAACTAAGTTACACTACACTAAGTTACAGGTGCAGATGCAGCAGCAGCACCAGAGGCTGGCTAAGTTACACTGATATGCAGCACCAGAGGCTGGCTAAGAGGCAAACTAAGATATGCAAGATGCAGATGCACTAAGTTACAGTTAGACTAAGTTACAGCTAAACTAACTACAACTAAAGTTATACTCAGTTATACTAAAACACAGGTGGTACTAAGATACATCAGCTACACTATTTTTATTTTATTTTTTCTTTTCAACTACACAGCACCAGTCCCCGGAAACGGCGCCAAAAACTTGGTAGGCCCGGGGTGGTGTGATAAAATATGATATGAAATGAGCAAAACAGATGTGAAAACATGGGATGATGTGAGCAACAGATGATATGAAATGATGGCCTACAGTGATACCTGCAAGTATACAGGGTCTGTTGAAGCATGAAGGCAAGAACAGGTCATTCCACAGGGACTAGGTGTATAGTTGAAAGATTTTCTAGCTAAGTTGTCTACATATCAGTGACTAAAGTAATGAGGTAACAGTGAGCTAAAGAAGTGACTATGTGGCAAAGAATAATGTGACAGTGGCAGTGAACTAAGGCAGTGAAACAAAGAGTAGTGAAGTAACAGTGACAAACAAAGTGCAACAATAGCATTCAAAACAAGGCTGTAAGCCAAGGGCAGTGACAAAGGGTAACAGCTACAGATGGAAAAACAAAGAAGACACTAAGGCAGTTGACTCTACCATTCTTCCTCAGCTAATGCACAAGTTTATTGTTGTTCTTGCTCCCTTGGTTTTAGGCAGGGATGCAAGTTCCAGCTTGCATTTATCCCAGGATTCATATTAGTGGACTAATTGGGATGACATCTAGAGTTCTCTATTCCTAGTACTAGTTGGCTAATTAAAGGATCAACTCAAAATACATATTCCTAAAGCCTAGATGCTCCCAATTCTCCTAGTCATTAAATCACATAAGATACAATCAAAACACAAGGCATTTGCATAAGATTCTTGGCTTCAGCTCACCAAAGCATTAAACAAAACACTAGGTTATGACTCCACCTATAGACCTCATGCCAAACTTCCTAAACTTCTATGTTTCTTGTCCCTTTGGTATCAGGCAGGGATGCAAGTTCAAGCTCACATTTGTCCCAGGGATCAAATCAAGTAACCTAAGAGAATAACAGACTAGAGCTCTTTCACCCTAGCACTAGTTGGCTACTTAAAGAGACAACCCAATGAGAGTGAAAGCCTAGGTGCTTCAAATTGGTTTAGGCAAGGTGCACTACAAGCTTACACAGTTGATTCAATAAGTTATGGCCTAATACTAAGGCTTCATCTAAGCCTAGCATTGACACAGAAACATGACTGACACAAGAACTAAAACAGTTGAACAAAAACAACAAGAATTGAAACAAAACATGAACTGGAATTGAACTATAAAATGGAATTACAAAACATGGAATTGAAAACATGAAATAAAACTAACCCTTGAGGCACTGGCTACTCCAGTCCTCTTGGGTGAAGCTGGCTAGTCCAGACTTGCTTTACAACACCCACACACCCCTTTATTTATACCCAGAAACCCAATTAGGGTTCATACACTATTTCTCCAGGGATCCCCAAATCAGTAAAATTAGGGTTTTGAAATCTCACCAAATTTGATGAGATAACTGCTCCATCTCGTCGACCCATCCTTCCTTTGCCTCTCCTGGTCCATCTCGTGCTCCAATTGATACTCTAACATCAACCTATTTCATCAATTTCTCACCTAGGGTTTCAGTGAGATGAGAGATGAGAAATTGATGCAATAGGATGCTAGAAGGATAGGGGAATGATGGGTTTTGGTTAGGTAATAGCCATGATGGATTTTGGTGGTGGTTGTGGCAGGTGGAGTGGTTGCGGAAGAGGTGGTGGCGATGGAGCAGGTGAAGGGGATGGTGTTGCAGACGAGGAAGAAGATGGGTTCGATGGGAAAGAGAGAAGGGGCTGTTTGGGTTCGAGTATAGGTGTTTGTTGCTGTGGTGTGAGTCTTTCATAACAAGTTGGATGTACCGCGAAGTGAAACGTTGGATGCGAAGATGATGTCTCGATCTAACGGCGATACGGAGGCAGATCTTGAGCGACCGTTGGATGCATAAATACAACGAAACTGACGGCTCAAGATGGAGTTAGGTGCTGTGGTGTGAAGCGATTGTAGAAAATTTGATGTATCGGAGATGAAGCGACCGTTGGATTCAGCTGAGGATCCAATCTGACGGCTACAGGAGAAGTGGGCTATGGATTTGGGTTTTGGTTTGGGAGATAAGTTGGGCTTGGGATAATTCTGAGCCCATTTCTTTTTTAAGAACAATTTTTTCCTTGTTAAGCCCATTTCTAGCCTTTTGGTCTTGCACACAACATTCTTCGCAGCTTCCTTGCGTGATTCTTCTCGGCTTCCACCACTTTTCTGCTCTTTTCGCTCCGTAATTCCATCCAAACTTTATTTATAACCTAAAAATGCAAAATTAATTAATAAAAATATTTACTCTTTGAAAACAACGAAAACACATAATATGGGATAAAATGGAGAGTTAGCGCACAAAAGATGAGCTAAATGCCAAGAAAAAGATATAGAAATATGCAATTTTTAGCACTCATCACAATCACCCAAAGGTAATCGTTTAAGACTAAGCCAACAAAACCTTTAATCCGAAGAACCATGTTGATGCCGATCTACTCAATTAATCAATCCAATCTACCACAAGGATAAACCGATTATTAATTGGATCCTCTTTTACCGAAACAAGTATTGTGCGCACCAAAGATTATAAAACCCAAGACAGATCTTCAATATCTTATTTGTCTTCAAATCTTCTTAAATCTTCAATAAAAACCTGCACACAATCACTTGAATTTCTTGTGATCAATCACGCACAGAACGAAGTCTGTTAACAATGGATTATCACAAGATCGTCTTTAGAACTAACAACAGTATAAAGATCCATGTCGAATCTCTAAACTAGTTTGAGTGAATATTATATCAGAAGAGAAGATTCTCAAGATTAAACAAACTAGGTGCAATCAGATTTCAACCACCGTTAGTCAATTAAATCAATCGAAAACAAAAGATAAACCACAATTATCTAGTTTCCCGCCAACGATACACGCTAGAGCTTCTCAATCCCAGAGAAGACTTTAAAGTGAGCGGTCGTAAGAGATTTCGCCTAATTAGGTTACTCTCCTCTCCGAATAGGCGGCTACACCAGTTTCAACAACAAAAGAGTAAATTTGTTGTTACGAAGGATTAGTTTGCTAGAAAGGAAAACTTCGTGTATTTATAGATAAGGAAGTTTGGTCACCAAGGAATTTCCAAAACCGAAAATATTCTCAAGATATTCATAAAAGCACAGATTCGGTTTTCATAATTCCTGGAAATGCTCTGTCCAAAAATAACGGTCGAAATATCTCGGAAAATCTAATTAGTAAATGCACATTACTAACTGTGTAATTTCCCTTCAAAATGAAATTAATAACCTTCATTAAAAGATTCTTAACTTACTTATGTTTCGATCCTGGGATTCACTTGCCTTAGCCGTTAAGGAATATCTTTGAACAATTAAAGAAATAAACATTCACAGCACGTGTTCAAAGTTTGTCGACATCTTAACTTTGTAAGTTCTCTTTCACACTTACAACCTTGAAACCGATTTTCCACACTTCCAAACAAGTTTAGAATTGGTTCATCTGACTTTCAAGAACTATGTGATTGGTCAAACCAATATTCAATCACAATCATGGGTTTACGATTTTACCAAAACAAGTTTCAATTCTACCTCCATGTGAGTATTGTGCATAGTCACACTGGCTTTCCAAAAATTTGGTTGACTAGGTACTAGGATCGGTTCCCCATATATATATATGGTATCTAACTTATGTGTGTTGCACATGTCCATAGGATCGGTTCCCCTTTCTGCTACAAACCTTGTTGCACCCATACAAGGATCGGTTCCCCTTGATGTACTGCACCCCTTACAAGGATCGGTTCCCCTTTCATTTTAATTGGTCAGACATACAAAATCCGATCATACCACAGGTGATTACTTGAGATCGGTTTTACAAATAAAAGTTATACTAATGCATAAGTCAGGCCTTTGTGAATAGTTATACCAATAACACAACAAGTTGTGAGCGGTTATACTCTATCACACATATTGGTTGTTCATAAGATATGCAATGAATAACAAAACCAATAACACCTGACAATTTACTTTTCGGTCCACAAACAAGTTTATGAACTTACTTCCTTAGAACACATGTAAAAATTATTCCCTAGGATGAAATCCTCACCTCATACCCATACATAATCACAATAGCATTCAAATGATTATGGCGATGTCTTATCTACAAAGTTTAATGGTTAAGGAATAAACCTCGTATTGTATTCCTTAATACTATGTCTATCTAGAGTTCAAATATGCTTCAAAGTTATGTTTTCAACATGCAAGACTTGAAATATACGTTAGGGAATGAAACAGTTCAAGTCAAATATCACTAACCTCAAGTGGAAATATGATAGTTATCGTTGTATCTCCTTGCTTCTTCACATATTCAAGACTTCGCAATACTTGTAATGTCTCATATCCTAATACTTTCAAGCTAACCTATACGAAGTTGACTCTAGTACATAATCAAGCGACTCTTAACATGAGTTTTGATTCACTAAAATATGACAACCAAACTTGACATACCAACGCTTGGTGTGTTCAACCGAGCAATGCTCTAACAGATAGTACTCAAATGATATAATCGTGCAAGATCAGAACACGCAAATACAAGAGAAATAGTTGGGTCTGGATTCACAATCCCAATGAAGTCTTTCAAGTTATTAACATACAGGGTCTCGATAGAAACCTAAGGTTAAAGGAGAATCGACTCTAGCTTGTGCAACTAGTAACACACAGGAGGTGTGGGGATTAGGTTTCCCAGTTGCTAGAGTTCTCCTTTATATAGTTTCCGAATCAGGGTTTGCAATCTAAGTTACCTTGGTAACAAAGCATTCATTATTCACCGTTAGATGAAAAACCTGATTCAACCAAGCTAATAACTTTCAACTGTTAGATCGAGCTTAGCTTGTTACACACAAAAGAAATGTACCTACAATTGAAACAAAATCGGTTAGATTCACTCGAATCAATTCATGAACATTATATCCACGGTTAGCAAAGATTGCATTCCTTATTTTATAAATGTTTAAGTTCATGTTCACAACCGATTTTAGAAAGTAACCCACTCAAGTATGCAAACATGTACGCATACTCAAGTAGCTGGACCGAGTTTGGTTACGACAGTACGCGTAAGGGTGCATATACTTCAACACTCTTCCAAAATCCAGCAGAAATTCACGGAGGTGAAATTTCCGCCAGTATGCGTACGGGTACGCATACTTGCCCATACATCAGCAACTGCTAGTACGCGTACGGGTACGCATACTTCAGGATCCCGGTTATGGACTTGCTTACTAATGTGATTAACACACTATGCTTATATCCAAACATGGTTACTTAATTTTAAACTCTTTTTTTCATTCATTGAAACTTTCTTAGAGGATGACAATAGTCGTTTTCACAATACTATCACACGAACCATGTAAGATGTTACTCGGAAATTTTCATATGATCATATTCTGACTTTCGTTAATAATGTAAGATGAACTTGGTCGAAGAGAAATCTTGCCAACACACATTTCAAGAAATATATAAGCGAGTTAAACTGAGCTCGAAATCTCAAATGTGTATAATAGAAAACTATATCGTAACACGACTTATGTCTCAATATAGGAGATAGAGTAGAAATAGACTTTCCAAGTGATAGATGAGTTTCAGTCTCCACATACCTTTTGTCGATGAAGTTCCACAAGCACCCCATAGTAGTTCTTCGTCTTCAAATGATGAACGCCTTGAAATCTAAAACTCAACTACACAATCTATATCCTAGTCCGAGACATCTACAAATAAGCTAGATATCAAGACTTATAGTTTTGATCAATAATATTGACAAACATGCTTGAGATAGCAACGCATGCGATTTCGACCGATCAATGCTCTAACAAGAATATAAACAATTGAACAACTCTAGAACTAGTTTCATTTGAGTCATTTGAACTAGTTATGGTTAAGATGAATGAGGTTGATATGAAGGTGTTCATATGGCTAACTTCGGTTAACTATTGTTGAGCCAACAAAGGTGTACACGTTTAGGTACGGTTACTCATATCTAAATGAAGTCACTTTTCGTTTATGTGTAACAAGCTAAGTTTGATATAACGGTTCAAATAGATTAGCTAGAGTCGATTCTCCTTTAACCTTAGGTTTTTCACGAAACCCTGTAGGTTAACTACTTGAAGACTTCATTGGGATTGTGAATCCAGACCCAACTATTTTCTTTGTAGTTGCATATTCTGATCTTGTTGTTTGCTATCGTGATTGAGTACTATATTCTTTAATATTTGCTCGATATATAATCTCTGATAGGCAAGATAAAAAATAGTCACAAACATCTTCGTCTCATCGTTTGTGATTCCACAATATCTTGTTTAGCTACCATACAATTAAGATTATTTTGAGGTGATTAATATTTTTAGTTTGTTCGTCGGGAATGTAAGTCCGGTATATCAATTGGTTCCTGTTCACCTTGATTTATCAAAAGACGAAACAAAACTCATAGGTTTGTTTGTGTGAGACAGATTTATCTATTTAATAGACTTTTCTGGGTGAGACAAGGTAGTCAATATCGGTTGTACAAGCCGATATTACAGGTTTTTATAAGATATCGGAAAATACTTATACGATATCGAAAATATCGGCGATACAAATACGAAATGATATTATCGGTTGTACAAGCCGGTACAGACCGATATATCGGTTTTACTTGTACACCGATAATATCGGTTTCGTGAATAAATTTTTCATCAACATTTATCTAGTCTTTATAGACAAGTACAATGTCAATTGGAGAAGGTAAAAATCCCTAATATATTTATAATATAAAATAAATGACTGTATGGTAGGATATAAGATGGAAACCATATTTCGATTGCAAGGCAGAGAAATATAAAAGATAAATATGAAGGATAATAAAAAATATTTACCGGCATAATGGGACAACAATCACAAGGTTGTCTAATAAACCACCTTGTATTTTGGAAATCTGAGATATGTGTATGATTCTTATTATTTTTTACTATGGTTTTATAATTATTTGAAATTATATATTAAATGATGTATCTCCTGTAAAACAGATAGTCATTTGTATAGGTGTATAGGACCCGACCGATACGATACCGACTCGATATTAACTACCTTGGTGTGAGACAGATTGGTTTATCAAGTCTTCGACTTTGGGTAATAACAACTCTTAGTTGTGGGTGAGATCAGCTAAAGGAATCAAGTGCGCAAAATCCAGTGTGGTTCTAGAGGCGTAAGGTACACGACTGTACCTTGATCAGTGTGAGATTGGTTAGGGCTCAACTACATTCCAGTCCGAAGTTAACTTGGAGTAGACTAGTGTCTGTATCGGCTTAATACACTGTGGTGTTCAAATATGGACTAGGTCCCGGGGGTTTTCTGCATTTGCGGTTTCCTCGTTAGCAATACTTCTGGTGTTTGTGTTATTTCTTTTCCGCATTATATTTGTTTATATAATTAAAATATCACTGGTTGTGCGTAAGTTCAATCAATTGAGAATCCAACCTTTGGTTGTTGATTAAATTCATTTACACTTGTATATTGGGTTTTGATACTGTCCAAGTTATTTCTTATATTCAATCAGGCTCGCAAATTCTTATTTGTTTGATTGCAGATTGAATTGAGAAATTGAGATATAACTCTTTGATATAATTTCTTAAGCTTGAGTCTGACTGTCTAGTTGATTCTCTTGAAAGTATATTGGAGTTAGTCCATACAGATTGTTAAGCGAAATATTGGGTATGGTTGTTAGACCCCCGCTTTTTCAATTAGAATGACGCATATGGAGTTATAGCCTACAAGCTCCATATCTACCTATAACCTCAATCTTCACTTGTGAGCTTGACCTCTACCAATGAACTCGAACTTTACCTATGAGCTCAAGTAGGAATTGATATCCAAATGGATAACAAATATCAAGTTTAATTCATGAAGATTGCTCGGAGGAAAAGCAAAAAAAAAAAAACTTAAAAACATTATCAACACGAGTCAAGATGTGGAAGCTAAGGGAAAAAGTAAAATTTTATAGCTAACCGCCTTAAGTAAACCGCCTTGTAATTTGTATAAACAACCACTTAAAAAGACAAGCGAAGGATTTTCTTTATTAAACTCATCATCTCTAGAATTTTCTCCCTCCCACAGGAGAAATAATGTAAACTTTACCTTTGTAACTCCAAACTCCATTAATGGAAATAACCCAAAATCTTTGTGGACGTAGGTCATTCATGACGAACTACGCAAATGAATACCATACTTATAGTTATGATATCTAACTACTAACCATTAAAACATGCATCTTCATAACATAAAGTAGTGTATATGCACAATTGGATCATAGACAAAATGAACAAAAACGAGGTAATTTAGTCGCGTAACTAAGACATGAGTGACACCAAATCTATTGATTTTACCAGTTGGCGTTGTTCACCTTAAGTCGCATCCTCCAGTCCCAGACACCCATTCGCCTTAGTTAAAGGCCCAGGCCCCAAAGACGTTTGTCAAGTAGAATTCCTTGGAGCTTGGGCTTCACCTCGTTGTCACGTTTCCCGCCAAATCCCGTAATGTTTCCCGCCAAAACCCGCTTACATTAGGGCGGCGTAGTCTGTAACCACCACCACCAGCACCATTCAGCCCCCATCGAGAGAGAGAGAGAGAGAGAGAGAGAGAATCAAGATGTCTGGTTGGGATGAAGGTGGTGTTTATTACAGTGATCAAGCACAGTTTCCACCAGGTGGAGGAGGAGAAGATGCTGATAAATCATTAGCAAGTCGTCATTCAATCCAGATCAAGTTTAAAGAATTCATACGAAGTTTTGAATCAGAACCAAATGTTTTCCCATATAGAGAAAACCTCGTTCAAAACTATGATACTCCTTCTAAATCACTACTTGTTGATATGGAAGATCTCAATGCTTTTGATTGTCAACTCCCTTCGTTACTTCGTTCAGCTCCATCAGATTATCTACCTCTGGTATATGTATAATTGTTATTCTCTTTATTGATTTTGTTTCTTAATTTATTTGTGTTTCTAATTTAATGTTCATTTTTGGTTAGTTTGAAACCGCTGCGGCTGAAGTTCTTTCTAGTTTGAAATCAAAAGTACCCGGAGAAACTGGTGAAATTGATGACCCGACTGCTGCTGAAATTCAGATCTTACTTACCTCTAAGGAGGATCCCGTCTCTATGCGAGCACTTGGGGTTAGTAATATAATTTTAGGGTTTTTATAAATTTGGGTTAAAATTGGGATTTTTTTTTCATTTGTTTAAATGTTGATGAAATTAGGCTCAGAGTATATCGAAGCTTATCAAGATATCTGGGATTACCATTGCTGCATCGAGAACAAAAGCTAAAGCTACTTATGTCACATTGCTTTGTAGAAATTGCAAGAACATCAAGAAAATTCCTTGCCGTCCTGGGCTTGGTGGAGCTATTGTGCCGCGGTCATGTGACCATGTGCCTCAAGTATATCACTCACCTGAAAAATCCACTTCCATTTCGGTTAAATTTTGCGCCTTTTTCTTTTACTGTTTTCAATAATAAAATTGTTTGATATTGGTGTAGACTGCAGGAGAGGAACCATGCCCTATTGATCCTTGGATTGTGGTTCCTGATAAAAGCAAGTATGTTGATCAGCAAACTGTTAAGCTACAAGAGAATCCTGAGGTAATAAGCATTATTCGGTGAATAACATGGAATCCTATGAAATGAATGATAAGTATATGTTTTTCTTAGAAGTGTCCAAGCCTATCTGATCAGTTTGTATTTCTCCAATAATGAAGGATGTGCCTACTGGAGAGCTTCCAAGAAACATGCTTCTCTCTGTGGATCGTCATCTAGTTCAAACTATTGTACCTGGGACAAGGCTGACCATCATTGGAATTTACAGTATCTTTCAAGCAGGGAATTCAGCAACTAGGTAAGACTTGATCCTTCAATTTTCCATCATTTAATGTAGTCCAGCAAATACTGATTTTTGGTATGTGCGATTGGGTATTTATCTTTCAGCCAGAGAGGAGCTGTTGCAGTGAGACAACCTTATATCAGGGTTGTTGGTATAGAGGATGGCAGTGACTCCAATTCTAGCGGGAAATTTGTTTTCACTGCGGATGAGGTGAGGCTTGATGAAGGACAACCTGAACTTACATGCCCATTCATATATATTGTCGTAGCTGTAGGATTCAAATTTCAAATTGAGAAAAAAAGGAAAAGAAGACATTTCCTGAATATCTAATTCGTATTTTGTACTGTAAAGAGAAAAAAGGATACTCCTATCCATGGTCACCATACAAACCGCATATGCATGGTTGCAGCTGCACCCGGAGTACATAGTCTAGCATTTTTCCCTTTCCTAGAGACTTTTTCTGGGTATTAACAACTGGATTCTGGTCAATCTTGGTTTGGTGTTTTTACCTTGTATATAGGGATTTATGCGAGGTATTAACAATGCAATTTGGTCATGAAAGCAAATGATGATCATACAAGTAATGCTAGTTTTTCAACTAAATAAGAAGTCTTTTTTTCTTCTTTTAATATGTAAGTAATGCTACCTACATGCCCACATACAATCACCAATAGCCCGCAAACTGAATTGTTGGACACTAACCAGTAGATGTGGTTCTTGCCGAAAGAAGTTGTTCGCATTCCAGCTTATATATGTTTTTTTTTCTTTCCTACTGGATGATAAGCATCATCCAGTACTATGGTTTTTCGTTTCATTTTGGCACATTCAACTTGGTTTGCAGGTGGAAGAATTCAAAAAATTCGCTTCAGAAGCAGATTGTTACAAAAATATATGCTCCAAGGTCGCCCCTTCCATTTATGGCCACGAAGATGTAAAGAAATCCGTGGCCTGTCTTTTGTTTGGAGGTTCTAGGAAGGTATGTTTTTCATTTTCTGAAATAAAAGTTTAGTATGAACATTATTTTGTGGAGTGAAGATAACATATTCAATTTCCTTCAAAATGCAGGAGTTGCCTGATGGTGCAAAGTTAAGAGGTGATATCAACATTTTGCTATTGGGGGACCCTTCAACAGCTAAATCGCAGGTTAGGATCACATGTTTTGGTCTAATTATAATTTTGTCACTCTTAAAGCTAAATGAAATGGTTCCGATCTGGGTATTTTTTGTGTCCTTGATTTTGTGCGTTTACTTTCTTTCTTTCTTTCATGATAAAATATCATATCGGTCCTTCTTTGAATTTTCATTGTATACAGTTTCTCAAGTTTGTTGATAAAACCGCTCCTATAGCCATTTATACATCTGGAAAAGGGTCATCTGCTGCTGGACTTACAGCTTCTGTTATTCGTGATAACAGCTCTGTGAGTTTGTGACCACATCCTCTTGTTCTGCTGTAGTTTTAATTACTTTATTCTCCTCTACTGTTTACCGAGTAGATTGTCTTCTCACTATTTTTGAGAAAAAATTGACAGTTTAATCTTCCTATACACAATTTTTCAGCGTGAATTTTATCTAGAAGGAGGAGCCATGGTTTTGGCAGATAATGGAGTTGTCTGCATAGATGAATTTGACAAAATGCGGCCTGAAGACAGGTATTAATGGCCAGGCCATTTATTTTTGGTGATGTATTTTTCTTCAAAAAATTGTGGTTCTTCTGAAGAATCCAAGTTTCTACTTATTTTTGTCCCACCAGAGTTGCTATTCATGAAGCTATGGAGCAGCAAACAATATCCATAGCCAAAGCTGGAATAACAACAGTACTCAACTCTAGGACTGCTGTGCTGGCAGCTGCTAATCCCCCGTCAGGACGTTATGATGATCTTAAGGTCGACATATTTTTCTCTCTTTCACTCTTCTTAGGTATTTGACTCTGTAAGAATTTTTATGGAGAAAAACTTAGTAGATAATGTCTTATTTCAGACAGCACAGGATAACATTGATTTGCAGACAACAATTCTTTCCCGATTTGATCTAATCTTCATTGTGAAGGATGTTAGGCTGTACAGTCAGGATAAGGTAAGTCATGATTGCTGCATTTTGACTATTTTTTTTTATTATCTAGTAACCAATACCGTGCAGTTGACTGGAGATCCTCTCTCTTTGCAGCTTATAGCTAGCCATGTTATCAAGCTTCATTCCACTGCTGAAGCAGCCTCCGACGACACTAGAACCTCGAAGGAAGATAACTGGTTAAAAAGGCAATCTTCTGAATCTGTGCTGGTAGTATGTACTGCATGGTAGTTTGTTTCTGGAACTATGTGAATTGAACATGTTATGTATCTCATCAGGTACATTCAGTATTGCAAAAAAAACTGCTACCCTCGGCTTTCAGAATCTGCAGCCACTGTGTTGCAGAACAGCTATATTCAAATTAGACAGGTAGAGTATATTTTCAGTTGTCTTTAGTGGTCTCCGAAGTGAAGAAATGAGGATAGTCAACCCTGTTCTTAAGCAGAATTTTTGGTTCGTTGTTTCTTATTGCATGACCTAGCTGATTGTTTCATTCGGTAGCATGAGCTCAAAAACAACTTTTTGAAGCCGTCTTTGATGGGTACCTATTGTATCCCCATGTGCGTTCCGTTTGGCGTCCCCCCTGTACCAACTGACAGTCCCCTGTCCACATTGTAAAACCTGACTGTACGACGGAGATTGCCTTCTGAATCAAAATTGTTATGATGTTATGTATATTATATTATCGGGAAGTCACCAAGTTCTGTAACACTGACATCAATAGACTATAGTCATGTAATAAATTTTTTGGCTTTTGCAGTGGAACAAACTCATGCATGCTAGTTGGATAACCTGTGCTGATTATTGCAGGAAATGAGGCAGCAGGCAAATGAATCGGGTGAATCGGCTGCCATACCAATTACTGTAAGGCAGCTTGAAGCTATAATAAGGTTAAGCGAGGCACTCGCTAGGATGAGACTGTAAGTAATATTTTCAATTAGATCCGACTCCTCAGCTCTGCAGGCAAATGATTTTTTGCATTTGTGGAAGTGCTGAAATATTTAGCAACCTTTTGCCTTATATTTTCAGGGCTAAGTGCAACCCACAATCAAAATCAAACACTAGCTCCCAAACACATTCAGGAACTTAATGAGTTTCTCTTAATTTGAATTTTATCATGTGAAAATTATTAGATACTAGCAAAATGCATTTTATGGCCACTGACTTCTATGATACACTTCACTTCATTGTTAATACCTGTAAATTTGTTCTTATTTAACATTAGCAATATCAAAAAAGTAAAACAAACCAAAGAGGCTGAATTTATTGCACTCTTCTCTTTGTCCTAAATTCAGCTCCCATGTTGCAACCGAGGAAAACGTAAGAGAGGCAATCAGACTCTTTAACGTTTCCACGATGGATGCTGCCAAATCGGGAATTAATCAACATATTAATCTGACTCCTGAGATGGCAAGCGAAATAAAGGTGTGTCACATCAAAACCAGACCTCATGCTTTACGTTTTACTTCTGACACCAGTTTCCTTGTGGAATGCTATGGCCTCCTTGTTTAACCTTGATCAATGTATGCATTACTTTTCAGAAAGCTGAGACACAGATAAAGAGAAGAATGGGAATTGGAAGCCACATATCAGAGAGGCGTCTTATTGACGAGCTTGCTAGAATGGGACTGAGTGATTCCATTGTAAGGATTTTTCTCTTTATCAGTTTAGTTTTATGCTTCCATTAAGTTTATGATGTGGATCTTCTTCTTGGCATATTTGTTATTTTCCTGTGCCACTGAGAAATGATACTATAATAGTGCCCATGAACTTGTGTTTAATGTTCATGATTACCCATTTCAGGTGAGAAGAGCTCTGTTGATTATGCACCAGAGAGAGGAAGTTGAATACAAGAGAGAAAGACGTGTTATTCTCCGTAAAGCTTGATGTTTCTCTAGTACAGAAAAGAAAGGTAGAATCCAAGGATTTGCATATTTTCTCAGGGAAATGGCTCCTACGTTGAATTATTACTACAGTTCTTCACTAAATTTCTCCCTTGTAGATTTTATTTTGCCTGCACAACTTCATTGTTATGATGTTAACTGCATTGGTAATGTACTAACTAATCATAAGTATTCTACTCGCTTTGTTCCTTGAGATTATTCAGTAGTGTCTTGTAACTGATTATAACTTACATCTTATTGAGACAGTTTTAAAGACTATTGCTTTCAATTCCAAGAATGTTATTACTATCATGGAATGCATCTCTTGCCCCCTGACTTATTTTTTTACTGAATATTTCCTCCGTCAGATGTGGATGGATGTTGATGTAATGCTTTCCTTATTTTTCAAACTTTCATCTCGAATCTCGATCTTCACCATCCATTTATTTTATTTACATTCACCCAATAGTACTATGATTAAGAATTTAAAATAAAACAACCGAAGAAGCTATTATTTCATCTCTTTATTTATAATATGCCCAAACATTGAGCCTGATTTACAGGTAATCCATAACAACTCAGCCTTTAGAAATATCTTAGGGCTACAAAGTTGCACCTTCTAGTTATTTCCATTATAATACAAATTGTAAAAATTTGAATCTCCAACACAAGAAAATTATTAAAAGTAAAATTAATTATCCTTGAACATTATTTTCAGTCACTGTGTTGCATATTATTCCTTGCTCTCTCCTTCCATGTATCTGCTGCTGCTGTGTCCCCTAGCATTCTGTGTCTCTTTTCTCACTTACACTGTGTAGTGTTGTTGAATGGTCTCGATGTCAAGTCCCTTTAGCTTCACCACTGATTCAACGTGTCCTTTCAATGTGTGAAGCTCCCTCAGCCTGTTTCCAAATGATAATACCCTCAGTTTCATCAATGAAGAAAACTAAACAGATTTATCTTTTGATCGACTAGTACCAAGTATTACCTGGCAACCTCAGCGCGCCTCTTAGCTTGCTCAGCGATCTCAGACAACTCTCTGTAACTGTTCTTATCTTGGAACAGAGCTTGGGACTCTGGTGGTTGTAAGCCATGAAGTGTGCGTTGAGCCAATGCCCATTGTGCTTCTCTCTCTCCCCTTCCATAATCTTTCTTACTTGTGAAAGCAGTCTGGTAACATTAACAGCCACATAAATTTAGAGACAATAAAGATAATGTTAAACTGTACTACTTACTGAAAACCCACACAGAATCAGTCTTGTACTGATATATATATGACATACCCTGTTCTCAATCATATTGTCCCATGCTTTGCCACTCAATGTGTATCTGATGATGAACTTGAGAACATCAAGAGGGAAGTAAAAGATGATACTGTAGATCCAAATCACTCCTACCCATCCCCATCCAATTCCTTTAACATTGGCGAACTCCCAGTTTGCATACACCGCGATAAGAGAAGCAACAAGTTGAGCAAGCAAGAAGGCACTTACAAGTAGGAAACCAGGTCGTTCAACGAAGGACCAGCTTCGGGATCGAGTGACAAAAATCAAAGCCTGACTCACTATACTCACTTGTAAGTAAAGAGCCATGGTGAGTTCTTCTTTGTTGCCATTAATTGAATGTACACCTAATTTCTTCTGCAATAAATCATTTTAATAAACTGTGTTAGTAAGTCGTGTTGTAGTATATATATATATATCAACTGTGGATATGGCTCAAGTCTTCTTACACTGAAGAAATCCGTGTCAGAGGCTACCCAGAAGAAGACAACAGTCATGACGGCGAGGTAAGTACCAAGAACAATTCCAGTGGCGAAAATTTCCCTGAGTTTCCATGAATCTGGAAGTGGAGATGGCTTAACTCTATCCTTAGAAATAGTCATGATAGTTCCATCATTGAGAATGGCAATGATCAGAACCATGAAAGGTGAGAAGTCAAATTTCCAAATCAAAGCGATTAGCAAGAAACCCAAGACAATTCTAATTGTGATGGAAACTGCGTAGATTGTGTAGTTTTTCATTCTTTGGAAAATAGCTCTGCTCGTCAACACCGCACTGATGATGACACTCAACCCTGGTTCTGTCAATACAATGTCGGATGCACCTCGAGCTGCGTCAGTTGCATCAGCCACTGCAATTCCGATATCAGCTTTCTTCAACGCAGGTGCATCGTTGACACCATCTCCAGTCATACCACAAATGTGTTTCCTTTCTTGTAATTTTTTCACAATCTCATATTTGTGCTCTGCAATTCAATTCAGGCACCCCACCCATTAGTTTAATTGAATAATGATGAAGACAAATTATCAAGACTATTTTGAATTTTCACCTGGGAAGACTCCAGCGAACCCATCGGCTTTCTCAATGAGTTCATCAATGGGAATTGAAGCAATAGACTCGTCTTTGGATTGACCAAGGAGGGAAGACGATGGGTACATGTTGGTTCCCATACCAAGACGTCGACCGGTTTCTTTACCGATAGCAAGTTGGTCACCAGTGATCATCTTGACGTTCACTCCGAGGTGGAGAGCACGGCGGATGGTCTCAGCACTGTCGTGCCTTGGTGGGTCGAAAAGTGGTAAGAGACCAACAAATTCCCAGGGAGCTCCTGCACTTTCCTTTGTCTTTTCAGGGACAGTTTGTTTTGCGACACCCAAAGATCTAAGACCTCTTTCCGCGAACTTGTCAATGATTTGATGTGCTTTGTTTCTCGCATCCCCTTTTAGGTTGCAGAGATCAATGATCTACGGGAAGGAAAATAAAAATGTTAGTTACATGTAGTGTTCCTTAATAATCCGATGTTTATTAATTTCTACTTACTTGTTCAGGTGCACCCTTGCTAGCTCGGTGCCAGTTTCCTTGGCCATCAATGTAGGTAATGGCAGTACGCTTTTCGACTGGGTTGAATGGTAGGAAATGAACTTCGGTGATTCCAGCTCTAGCTTCTTTTGGGTCTCCTAACATACCAACAATGGAAGCATCGATGGCATCCTGGTTTTCAACCCTAGAAGCCATTGCAGCAATCAAAACAACACCATCTTTGTCGACACCATTGCAGAAAACCTCAATAAGATTCTTGTCAACAGTGAGCTTGTTAAGGGTCAAAGTTCCAGTTTTGTCACTGCAGAGAACATCCATACCAGCCATTTCCTCAATGGCGGTCATACGCTTAGTGATAGCACCTTGTTCCGAAAGTCTGTGTGATCCAATAGCCATGGTAACTGACAAGACTGTCGGCATAGCAATTGGAATACCTCCAATAAGTAAAACCAATAGATTATCAATACCATCTCTGTATCTCCTGTGTTGAATTGGGTACATGACAATAATCTCAATCACCATGCCTATTGCAATTGAGCAGATGCAGAAATTACCAATGGCAGTCAACACCTAATTAAGAAAATCATCATCGTCAGGTTCCAAAATGAGCTTCTTCAATTTAAAACTAATTATAAATAATAATATATACCTTTTGGAAATGACCAACAGAGTTAGTACTATCAACAAGATGTGCAGCTTTACCGAAGAAAGTATGAACACCAGTAGCGATAACAATGGCTTCAATTTCACCTTGTTTACAGGTGGAACCAGAGAAAACTTCATCACCGGGGTTCTTAGTTACAGGTAAAGATTCACCAGTCAGTGCCGATTGATCAATCTTTAAAGGATCACCTTCAAGTAATCGCGCATCAGCTGGAACAATATCACCCAGTTTGATACTAATAATATCTCCTGGTACCAAGATCGCTGCTTCTTGTTCACTCCATCTTCCATCCCTTAATACCTTTGTTTTTGGAGCTAGACTTGCCATCAGAGCTGCTGCTGCGTTACCAGCATTGTTCTCTTCGATGAAGCTGATTGTTGAGTTAATTACCAATAACACTGCAATACCAATGAAGTCTGGGAAATCTGGGCCTTTCCCCTGTTGTGTGTTGTTTTGTTAACATAACAGATTAGATCATTCCATCTAAGTCTAGTTCAACAAACATAGATAATTAATAAAGAGACTTACCCCTCCATTAGCCAAAGCAATGGCCATGATGGCAGCAATCTCCATAACCCATGATAGAGGATTCCACATAAAACCCAAGAATTTGAGAAGTTTGCTTTCCTTCTTCTCCTCTAACTTGTTGGGACCGAAAATTTGGATTCTGTTCTCCCCCTCTTCAGTCGTTAAACCATCTTTTGAACATTTAAGCTGTTCAAATACTTCTTCAACAGGAATGCGTTCCTAAAGGAAATATATCAAAAACAGTGTAGTGGTTAGACAGACGATCAACCCAATAAAAAAATAAATAAAAAAAAAACGTACAAGATCGATGTTCTCATTCTTGATTTCTTCCAAGCTAATGTTCTTGTTAGCCATGATTGACAGCAGCAGCAGATATATGGAAGGAGAGTGCTAGCTGTGCCTCCTTATGTACCTAAAAGGAACCTTAAAACCCGAAAAATACAATCAGAAAACAAAACAAAATCTCAGTGATTTATTTTGTAATCTTCTTGCAGTCTCTTTGATGATGAGGAGGAAGAGGCCTTCTTCATGAAAGAAAATATATTAGGTGTTTTGTGTTTCTTTTAATGGTGGAAGACAAATAATTTTGGTTTCAGAGTCTCATTTTATAGTTTTTCTTTCTGCTCCATTGTTTAAGGATGAACCAGAAACTTTTAACTGATTCCCCCATATTCTTTTGCTGGATTTTTTTTTTTTGTGGTCAAATGTATTTTTTTTATCCCTTGGATTTCTCCATCCACCAGACCAGTTCTCAATTTCCCTCCTTTCTTTGGTATTAAACTCATCACCATCTTGGAATTGTCCGACAAAATAATACGCCAAATCCGTTTCGGAAAATTGATAGTTTCACAGTTGAGTGAGAAAAACAAAAAACAAAAACTAATAATAAAAGCAAAATATTTAACTCGGGAGAATGGATTGTGGCTAAAAACTAAAAGCACCAGATTTTTCTTTTTAACTACAGCAATCTACATGTGCAAAATTAATATCCTCCCAATGGTTAAGAATTTGATTCATAGAGAAATGCTCGAAGTCATCTGAATTCTGAAGAAGAGCTCCAGAGACAAATACAGAGCTTCACAACTCATCCCTGGATCTTGGTCTCTCTTGTTTCGTTCGTTCCATACTTCCCAGCAGATTACAAATGGCATAAGATGCCAAACTAGTTTGATTCTTTCAGAACACCTAAACAACCTCCATGCAACCTTGCATCAGAACAATGAAATCATATGGCATTACCCACTCAACACGAACAGCTAGCAGACAAGAAGAAATCCCTTAATTTAGATACCCAGCTGCAATGAATGAATAAATGTTCAATAGTATCCACCGCTGTATTGCAAAATAAGATTGAAGTTACAACGACTCCTCTGTACTGCAGCATACTCCTAGTTACTCCTAGTTGGTATAGAATAGTGAAAAACAATAAAAATAAGTTGACATGCATGCTTTTAATTATTAGATTATCAGCATTCAACAAACCTACAATCAAGAACCTGTTTATGAAAAACAGATTATCAGCATTCAACAAACCTACAATCAAGAACCTGTTGGAATTTTATTATAGACTTCAGAGATATACGAGCCGCATAATATCATTTTATCAATACTCGTGCAGAGCTCCTACAATGAAGCAAGAGTTTAATCTCTAAATACACAACTTGCTATTAACTTTCTTTCTTGCCTGGATTACATTTGTGATAGGACTTGCCTATTATAGGCAGTACTAGGACCTTCCTAGAATTCTCTAGGCACTATTTAATAATAACTTGCTCTAGCTTTCCCTAGAGTATTCTCGCTGGCTAGTTAACGAATTCTACAACTTTCATTGTGTAGAATTCCTTACAATTATCCAAACAAATCTAGGTTACGAATTACTATTTCCAACAGAACCTTCTTATCCCTCACCCTACAGATGTTTGATTTGCAATTGCAGTTACAGCTGCAGGTGTAGATGGTGTGTCTGGGATTTTCCATGGTGGTGGTAGTGGAGAGGAGTAACATCAGCTCCAGCGACTGTGATATAGCACACAAAAGCGATTTGAAAACAAGGAGAATCCACTCCTTCAAGTAATAGATAAACACTCCAATCCACGAGAAAATATACTCTAATCCAAGAGTTTAAGAAAGCAAACGATGGTGTAAACCAAACAACTCAATTGTTTCATTAATCAATAAAGCCAGCTAATCCCAGCTAATTATGAAGATAATAAAAGAAGGCATTATATAGCCTGCAAACATAAAAACCCTAAGGTCTAGAACTTTCCTAAACAAGATAAACTTAACAGAAAAGATAATTATCCTAATAATAAACACAATAAATAATAAATATCCAAGATTTAGTCAAATCTTAGAAACAATAATTCCAGCACCTAATACGTCCTGTATTAGACTGTTAATGTCTGGGGTAGACGTGTAGTCTGCAGACTGCAAATTTTTTACTCCACAAAATCTGCGCAAAACATGAGTTACATTTCTAGATATTCAGTAACACTGATTTTCAAATGGTGTATCAAACCATTTCCAGATATTCAGTAACACAGATGTAAAAAGCTAGGCAGAAAAGAAAAAAACTCTAAACGCACAAAAAAACGAGAGATGAGATTAAGAAGTTTCTCATTTAAGTCTGTTGTTCATTTTCAGAATGCCGATGGTTACATCATCGTCGTCGTCGTCACCCTCTGATGCACTATCTTGGAGGTCCTCTTGCTTTAGTCTGTTTCTAATCTTAGAACTTTCAATAATAGGGATACTGTCGTAGTAGTGGTCGTCGTCATAGCTTGTTGACCCATATTCGTCATCAACGTCGAGTTGCCGTTTCTTACTTTCTGATTGATTCCGTGGGCTTAGTTTTTGTTTCAGCTTTAGTTTCTGTTTCTTAATTGCTACTTGCTTCAGTTTCTGCCTCAGTAGTTTCTGCTTCAATTTCTTTTCCAAAAACTCCATTGCCTCATGTTTTGATAACAAGCCACGCTTCAACAATCTGCCTCATCAAAAAATATCAGTTACATGTAAAGGATCAACATGAATTGTTATCAAACCTTATATCAGGAACCTATATAAGGTTTCTTATTTTATTTTACTTTGCTCAGTTATAAGGTTTCTTGTTGTAATTCAACTATCAATGAAGAAATGTTATGTTTTCTGTTTAGACTGTTAGTTTAATTTAGATTAAAGTAGAGTAGATACATAGGTTTTAGCCATATGTTTTCTGATTAAGATGAGTAAGAGAAGCACTCTGACTAAAAAACAGAAAAACGTTACTCAATTTTATCCAAGTTCATACCATATTTCAGCCATCGAACTCAACGGTATTTGTACGCGGAGGGTCTCATAAAAAATCCTCGCACCATCCCCCTGCAAATACCAAATACGAAATCCCATTACTCAAAAAACATTAGAAATAGCAAAATTCACATACAAAGGAACTCCATTACTATAAAAATCACAGAAAAACAACATACTTTCTTTGGACAATTATATATCTGGCCTGGTTTGTCATAAACCTTCTTCTTGTTTCCAAGGACAGAGGTTTTTGGCTTGCTGGCCGTCTGCAAAAGACCTTTAAACATTAATATTAAAAAAAAAAACTTACGGAGTTTTAAAAATCTAAAAAATCAGATTCAAGCCTTGAAATCATGATAAATATTTTTAGGTATAGGTGAGAGGGATATGCTAATTAAAGTATAAGTTTCCGTGCATCTTAATTTGTGCGTGTCTATTGACATACCAATATAACGTTATCCAACACTAGAAAATCATATTAACTTTTAAGTTACTAGTGGTGCGATTGTTTTTGTTTCACATCTTTGACGCCATGTTTCATTTTTCATTAATGTTCTATACTTAAATAATAAGTGTTGCGATGGGAAGCTATACGTACTCAACATCGACGGTTTTAGCTTTATTAAGTTAGCTGAAGATGAAGGAGTCGTGTTGATGATGAATATCGAAAATAAGACAAGAAATGAATAGAATAATAATGATGTTTGTTAGTTTGATAACCAAATATTTACAAAGAACCATACAAAATTTTTCATTAATGTTCTGTACAAAAGAAATGTGCTGCTTTACTTTCTAATTTGTTTTCGAGGGTTCGACTATGTAGGTAAATTAAGCATTTACACGAGAAATATATATATAGCTAGCTAGTGCCATGCATGTTATACTTTTCATCGAGTATACGAGAAAATGACAGTGCTTTAATTTCCATACTATAGAAATTAGATTTTTTTCTTGCAATCTTTTACCATTTTGGAAATTTTATACCGGCATAATCTCAAAAAACTTCCAATTGAAAGGTGTTTGGTTTCTTTTCGTTTTTAGTAGATTTTATTAGTTATTAAACATGAAGATTTAGGTTGTTTTTTTCCCAATAGAAGATGGCGGCAAAACTGACTTGTAATATCATCAAGAAACCACAAGATAAAGTTTCTTGGAAATCCTAGCTACTGAATGAATAGTGTCATTTCAAGTGAAAAACAAATAAATATGAGAAGATACAACACAAAAGCTCAAACCTAACATCAAACATCAGAAATCCTACATAAAAGTAACCTCTACCTAATAATCTTTGTTAGATACTAGCAAAATGCATTTTATGGCCACTGACTTCTATGATACACTTCACTCCATTGTTAATACCTGTAAATTTGTTCTTATTTAACATTAGCAATATCAAAAAAGTAAAACAAACCAAAGAGGCCGAATTTATTGCACTCTTCTCTTTGTCCTAAATTCAGCTCCCATGTTGCAACCGAGGAAAACGTAAGAGAGGCAATCAGACTCTTAAACGTTTCCACGATGGATGCTGCCAAATCGGGAATTAATCAACATATTAATCTGATTCCTGAGATGTCAAGCGAAATAAAGGCGTGTCACATCAAAAGCAGACCTCATGCTTTACGTTTTACTTCTGACACCAGTTTATTTATGGAATGCTATGGCCTCCTTACGTTTTGTTGTGACACACCTTTATTTCGCTTGCCATCTGAATGCTATGGTCTAAAAACACCACCCAATATTTCGCTTAGCAATCTGTATGGATTAACTTCGAAATACTTTCTAGAGAATCCACTAGACAGTCATACTCAATCTAGAAAAAAGTATCTCAAGGAGTTAATATCTCTATTAACGTACCACCAGTCTTCGATGGCTCAAATTACTTATGGTGGAAAATTTCTATGCGAGCTTATCTTCAAGCACGTGGTTTTTAATCATGGGTATATGTTGTTAATGGAGATGATGCTCCGTTGTGGCAGTTGGAGATGTAAACGTTCCCAAGAATATTGGTGAATACAGTCCTGCCGAGATACTTGCTGCAAAGAAAAATTCCGACGGTTTGAATGCCATCATACATGCCATTAACCCAAATCTTCAGCACCATGTGTCTAATTGCACTAGGTCTAAAGATGCTTGGGATATCTTAGAAACCGTATTTGAAGGTAACTCCAGTGAAAAGGAAGCTAGGCTTCAAAACCTTAATTCCGATTGGGAGAACCTTCATATGGCAGATGAAGATACATTTGATGAGTTTAATCACAAAGTGTCTGAAATTGTTAATGCATCTTTTGCATTGGGTAAGACTATTCCTGAAAAGGACATTGTGATGAAAATTCTCAGATCGCTGCCATCTGGATACGAGTCTAAGAAGCATGCCATCGTTGAGGGAAATAACCTTGATAATCTTTCCAGAAATACATTGGTTGGAAAGCTAAAGATCTTTGATCATGAGCATACATCCAAAATCGGAAAGGATGTTTCCTTTAAAGCACAAAAGAACACTAAATTACTTGATAAAAGTAAAAGTGTTTATGTTTCCGAGGATGATCAGTCTGAGGGTGATTTTTCGGATGAAGATCTTGACAAATCAGTCTCCTTGATCACAAGACAGTTTAGGGATCTTCTATTGAAGAGAAGTAAAAGGTTTTCAAGAGACAAACCTAGGTCATCAGATAAACCTCACAATCACGTTACTCCTAAAAACAGGGATGCTGACGAGGCTGATGATGAGGATATGCCATAGTGCTTTAAGTGTCAAGGTTTTGGTCATTTTGCAAACGAGTGCCCAAATCGTAGAAAATACATTGGGGACAAAAGTCTTGTTGTAACACTTGATGAAATGTCTGAGATCTATGATTCTGATGAAGATAGGAAATCCAGTGTTGGTCTTCTATGTGAAAACATTGATTTTGATAATTGTAGCAATACATATATCAACCTTGATGGTTTCGGTGAAGAACAGAATCCAATTAAGCTGGAAGAATCAATTGACCCATCCTTTGGAAACCCTGTTTGTAATGTTTCAGGATCTACTATGTGTCTGGATGCTTTCACACCACAGATGGATGAATATTATCCAAGTTTGACGTGCTCGTGTTGTTCTCAGAAGGGTCATGAACTATCAAGATGTTACAAGTACAAACATCAAGTGAGGCACGCCAACAAACTTCAACGAAGAGCAAATCGTTTGGCAAGGAAGCTTAAACTTGCTCAGAAGACTGCTGAGGTATGTAGGATTTTATCTTCGTCTAAGAAGTTGGTTTCCAAAGACAAAATAAGACCATTAGAGAATAAGGTATGGTCAAATCACTTTGATAGACAGAAGTCAGAGGATTTCTCTCAAGAGGAAAATGGTGGACAAATTTTTGTTCACCACAGCACAAATTAATTGTGTTGTTTGGTAAATCTTGTCTCATGTGCCTGATCAAAAGAGACAAGAGTATGTACCGCTCAGGCTTTAGGAAAAGTTTTTTTCTTAGGTTTGGTTTTCCTGTCTATCAAATAAAAGAAAGAGTTATTATCGACAATTCTACTCTTTTATAGGGTTTAGAGTTGGACGTCCACGAACCTGTTTAAAGGTTGCGAACCCTACATTCCTTTTTCCTCTCTGATATCCTTTATATATTTAGACTGCTTGATGAGATTGTGAATTCCACTCACAAAAACCAGTTGTTTATAACTGTTCTCTAAGCATCATGTCTTTGGATAGAAAAGATGTCAATATGATTGTTAAGCCATCAATCAAGGAAAAATAAAAGTCTCTAGTAACTCCATCCTTGAAAAGAAATAGGAGGAATACAAGAAAGCCAAGAGATGTCCCTTCTAACTCTCAGAAGTTTTTTGATGTTCTTGATGAGTTTAAGGAAGTAAGAAAGGAGATTCGTGAAATAAAGTCTTGCGTTTTAAGATCTTTGGAAATTCAGAAATCCCTGGTTCGACATCCTCAGCCAAGACGGTTTGTTGGTATTGACTCCTTCCTCCACGAACCTTATATTCCAATGGCTGTTGACGACAAGGAGTTTGGGAATGATAAAGAATTTCTCAAAGATAGTGTTGCCTAGTATGTATTCTTTTTGATTTAGTTGGATGAATAACTAATGCTTTGAATAGCAATGATTGTGACTACACATAGCTATTATTTTTCATCTTCTTGTTCTTTTTAGGTTTATTGGTTTTAAATTCTAAAAATATTTGGAGGATGGTGTTTTGCAGTATTAATCATTATGATTTGTTATATTGCAAATTGTTATGGGATATTGGTGTTTACGCCTGTGAACTATGCTTGTCCCATACTTTGTCAAATGTAAAGTCGTTTGTGATCGGTATTCATGTACTGGTAAAAGAATGAATGGACTTTTGACATATACAAAAGTTAAGCCTATATTGTCAAATATTTGATGGAAGATAGGTTAAAATCTTTTGTTTTCAAGGATTATGTCTATTAATATGGTTATGCAAATAGTGATTGAAAATAGAATGAATCCTTGTGTATTCCGCAATATTGATCCTCCATGATCCATATTTTATGTACTAATGTGAGGCTCCGTAACGTATCTTATGTTGATCACTATACAACCAAGTTGATCTTTTTAGCTTAGTTGTTGTTCCGTGAGATATGTTATGTCGAGGATATTGAACTAAATTAATCATCTTGTTTGGTTATTTAGTTATTGCTCCGTAAGTTTTTTTATGTCGAGCAAAACAAATGACAATTAAAGTGATTACTTTTGTGATTAGTTTGGTTGTGTATTCCAATTAGATTAATTACGGGTTCTCTTGTAATTAATCTAGTTGAGTATTTTCGTGTCTCCATAAGTTCTTTTATGTTGAGCACAATCAATTGAATTGATCACTTTTTTGTGTTTAATTTGATTGTGTATTCCGATTAAATTAATCATGGGTTTACTTGTGATTAATTTGATTGAGTTTTTTGGATATAGAAAATCATTCTTATGGTTTTTGGTGTCCAATAAAAATCCTTCTTTTCTTTCTAAGGTCGCTCTTGTTGTTCTTTCAGGAATGACATCAAATGGGGGAGAGTTCTTTTGAACTTGTGCTTAATGGTCATATCTTGAGGGGTGTGTGGCTGTGGAATTTTAGAGGGGTTATCTTGTATCTTTAAACTCCTTGATGAATGCATTTAGCTTCGGCTTTATGATTGCATCAAAATTAGTTGGTATGTATTTCTTTCTTGTAGTCATGAAATGTCTCTTTCAGAAATTTCATTATGATCCCGTTCTTGTACCTTTGCCAATTTTATTGACAAAAAGGGGGAGAATTAATATGTAGTTCACACTACAAATACATATGGTTTTCGGATCATTGTGTAAGGGGGAGTGGTTTCCATGTGAGATGGAGTATTGACTAAGGGGGAGTGATACATATCACCATAGTATTATTGTTGAAGTTGTGATACAATTGAACTTTGATACTATGTAATAATACTATGACACTGTATAACAATGTCGAGACCGATGCTTTCTCGTTGTTATAGATACATATCTTCAATGGCGGTGATGCTAAAATTACAACCTTTGGGATCATTGGAGTACTTAGAAGTGACGAATATTTCGAGGAATGTTGAAGATTAGACATGTGGAATAGGATCTACTAAAGTTTCTTTATCTTTTTTGTATTCCAGATGTATTGATAGTTTTTTCACTAAAATTGACAAATGTGGAGTTTGTTAGAGCATTGCTCGGCCGAACTCGCATGCGTTGCTATCTCAAGCATGTTTGTAAATGTTAGTGATCAAACTATAAGCCTTTATTTCTAGTCTATTATAGCTAAGTCTCGACTAGGATAGAAAGTGTAGTTGAGCTCAAGGACTTCATGGCGATTCATCATACAAGTAGAAGAACTACTCAAGGAACCGATGGAACTTCTCAATAAAAAGGTATGTGAAGACTTGAACTTATCCATCACTCAAAAGTCTATCTACTCTATCTCCTACTTTTTGAGATAAAAAGTCGTATGCTATATATATAGACTTTATTATACACATTTGGTATTTCGAGCCGAGTATACCTCGCCTATCTATATCTCGAAATTTGAGTTGGTAAGCTTTTCGCTCTAACCAAGTTTATCTTTACCATGTGACGAAAGTCATGATATGTTTCAATCATCTTGAAAATTGCTTTGATGAGAAATGGTGTAACAACTAAATAACGTCCTCTAAGAATGTTTCAATAATTGAAATGAGAGTTTAGATTACATAACCAATGGTGGACATAAGCATTGTTGTGGAAACACATTTATGTATAAGTCATATTCCTCAAACAAAAGTTGCGAACTTTGTTGATCAAGAGAAACGGAATATGGCGTAGCCAAGTCCGCGAACCGGCGGAAGTTTTTGTCCGAGAAATTCTGCTATAGTTTGTGAACTCCTTCCGTGAACTTAAGTCCGCGAACCCAGTCCACGAACTTGAGTTTGTTATATCTAAAGATTTTGATCGTGAACTAATACTTATAAAGACTAAGGAATGCAGTATGCAAACCGTGCCTATAAAGTTCATGAACAGACTCAAGTGAATCACATCATCTTTGCTTCAATTGTGTCTTGTGTAGTTACATAAGATTTCCTTGCAATTGAACAACTCTCTAACTAGTTCATCTTGAAGTCATTTGAACTAGTTATGGTGAAGAAGAACATGGTTGATATGAAATGCTCATATGGCTAACCTTTGGTTAACTATTGTTGAACCAACAAGTGCATACGTTTGGGTACGGTTAAAAAACCTAGAAGCGTGCATTGTCAAGTGTGTGTAACAAGCTAAGTTTTCGATCTAACGGTTGAGAAATATTAGCTTGAATCTAAACCAGGTTTTCATCTAACGGTGGATATTGATTGCTTTGTTACCAAGGTAACTTAAGTGCAAACCCTGATTTGAAAGACTATATAAATGAGACATCTAGCCTTGTGCAAAACTAATCCCCACACCTTACGTGTGATACTAGTTTGCGTGCTAGAGTCGTTTCTCCTTTAACCTTTGGTTTTCTTCTTCTAAAACCAGGTTAACGACTTAAAGACTTCATTGGGATCGTGAAGCCAGACCGATACTACTTTTATCGTAGTTGTATGATCTGATCTTGCATCTTCTATCGTACGAGTACAATCAGATTGATTGGATTGAGATTGATATCTCCGATTGGCAATATATTAAAAGTAATCACAAACATCTTTGTCTCATTGTTTTTGATTCCGCAACATCTTGTTTCGCTACCATACAATTAAGATTGTTGTGAGGTGATTGATAACTCTAGGCTGTTCTTCAGGAATATAAGACCGGATTATCAATTGGTTCCTGTTCACCTTGGTTATTATCAAAAGACGGAACAAAACCTTTTAGGATTTATCTGTGGGAGTCAGATTAATCCTTTGATAGACTTGTCTGTGTGAGACAGATTTGTTTATTGTCAAAGCCTGCGATTTTGGGTCGTAGCAACTCTTAGTTGTGGGTGTGATCAGCTAAGGGAATCAAGTGCGCAGTATCCTGCTGGGATCAGAGGCGTAGGTTGTACAACTGTACCTTGGATCAGTGGGAGACTGATTGGGGTTCAACTACAGTCCAGTCCGAAGTTAGCTTGGATTAGGCTAGTGTCTGTAGCGGTTTAATAGAGTGTGTGTTCAATCTGGACTAGGTCCCAGGGTTTTTCTGCATTTGCGGTTTCCTCATTAACAAAATTTCTGGTGTCTATGTTATTTCATTTTCCGCATTATATTGTTTTATCTTTATAATTGAAATAATACAGGTTGTGCGTTTGACTCAATCAATTGGAAATCCTACCTTTGGTTGTTGATTGATATTGATTGATCCTTGGATATTGGTCTTTGGTACCATCCAACTTATTCCTTGTGTTTGATTAGAGACTCGCTGATTTCTATTAGCTTGAGTAAATCAAAACAAGAGAGAGATATTAACTCCTTGAGATACTTTTATCTAGATTGAGTCTGACTGTCTAGTTGATTATCTAGAAAGTATTTTGGAGTTAGTCCATACAGATTGCTAAGCGAAATATTGGGTGGTGTTGTTAGACCCCCTCTTTTTCATTGGCATTTACTACTTTAGAAGGGTTGAGTGAGGATTTTATTGTATTTTTGAACAGGTTAAGCAATTGTATGTCTGGTGATGATGCTAACCATAGAATTCGTAGTTAACTATTCCATAGGTTAGGCATTATTATTCAAAAGGGTGTCGGTGCCCAGCTTGTTGCTAGGATACCCACAAACTCTTTGTGAATTGTATGAAATACCAATAGGTCCTAGAAATAATATATTAGAGGGAGTTTGGTCAAGTTGACCTAGTCAACTGTTTATTTGGTCATTTTTAAAACATATATATTACTTTTTGGTCCTACAAAATATGGTTTGGTCCTAAGATGACATCATGGATGATGTAATTTTCTCCTGGGACTGTCAGAAATACCCTTTTGGGACCATATAGTATATATACTCAATTGTTAAGAGAGAAGAAATCATTTTTCAGATCCAATTTCTCTCTCCTACCGGTTCTCCCTTTCTTCTCAGCCGCTGCAATTTTTCTAGGGTTTTTAATTTTTTTTCTGCTGCTGCAATTGTTTACAGAGATGAACTTACTACTTATGAAGATTAATTTACAGAGATTATAAAGATAAATTAGAAGATTTTACAAAGAGATTATGATGAAATTTGTTGATGCTGTTGAAAAGAATATGACGAAATCCATTGCTGCTGTGGCAGATTCATCTGCTATTCTGCTGCTGTTGAAGATTCATCTGCTCCCATTGAAGATTTAATTAGGTTTTATTCTTTTTCTTTACTATTGTTCTTTACTTTGTTGCTATTGAAGGTTTGAGTTGAATAAGGGTTTGTTTGTATGTTCATTTTCAAGAATGAACTGTGTTTCTATATCTTGAATTAGTGACGAAGATAATGATTTCGTTTTTTTTCTAGGGTTACCATGATGTTGTTGCATTTGTTGTTTTTGGAGGCAACGATTTTTTTGTTGATGCGGTTTTGAAGATGAACTTAAGTTGAAAGATGAACTCGTGTTGTTTTTCATTTTCTGTTGGTGTTGCTGTTGAAGAAGGTTAAATTTAGAAATATGTTTTTGTTGAAGATAAACTCGTCAAACCCTGGAAATCTGTTGTCGTTGATGATGTTGTTGCTGTTGAAGATGATAGAGATCTGATCTTCTCGTGTTGTTGACGTTGAAGACGATCCATAAAAGCAATGAAGACGATGGTATTGCTTTTGAAGAAGATGATGGAGATGATGTTTATTGCTGTTAAAGATGATGGATATGATATTTTTCTTTTGGGATATTTGGAGTTCAGTACTCAAGTTTTGACTAACACTAGCCTTTGGTCAAACATTTGTCCAACGTTAGGCCTTGGTACCTGGACTGGATGTTGACCCTGGTTGACTGTTTATGACCTGACTTTCATTAATCTTGTGAAAATAAAAACTGCAAAAATAATGAGTTTACAAGTCTATCCCTGATATGGGTCTAAGATCCAACGGTTGAAAAAAATAATTGGTCTATGGCTCGGATGTAAGATACCAATTAACCATATACTTAATTCCTGTTCCTCCGCCTCCATAACCAGTTCAATATTTGTCTTCTTCAACACCCTCTTCAGTGATTAGTTCCATTAACACCACCATCTTGTTCATGGCACCAACAAACTCCAATATGACGCAATCACCACAAATCTCAAAACAAGACATTACTTAACTGGATCAAATTAAACCCTAACCATTCTTCATCTGCAATACATGTTCTTCCATTATTTCTCGTATCACCTTCTTCCTGTAACAAATTCAAGCAAACCCCGTCTTTGTAACAGTGTAACAACTTGAATTTTTTCCTCTAAATTCCCAAATCTTCATCAATTTCTTATCAATTCAAACAAAAAAAAGCCCAATATAATTTCATATATCAAAACCCCAATTTTTGAACCAAACGAAACCCTTTCTACTGAATCTAATCAAACCTCAATTTCTGGATCAAAACCCCAAATTTTCCTAATTAAAACCCATTTTCTAAATTAAAACCCCACTTTTATCAAATCAAAACCTTAATTTCACTAAATAGAAACCATAATTTCTGTTGTTATCTTTTAAATTGGAGGTGTTGGTGAAGGTGGAGCGGTGTTATATATGTGGTAGGTATGGCGAGCTAATGAATAAATGACTATGGAGTAAGCTGTGACGGTCTTCTTACCGCCAATCGTATTAATCATTTTAGTTAAGAGTTGGAGAAATAGAAATGGTATGTCTTTTTGTTCCTATACTTTCAACATGTATTGATGTTCTTAGTGATGAGATGAAAATGGAACGGTATTGATGTTTTTTCTGTTGCAGGTCGTATTGGTGTTTTTAGGAAAGAGACGAAGAATATGATGGTCGGAAGATGGAAGGGAATAAAGGGGGAGTGGGGATGGAGAGTTCATCGTCGGGGAGGGTTAGGTTACGACTGTGAAGTGTGTAAAATGTATGTGTGACAGTAAGGGTGATTTAGTCTGAATAAAGGGTAAATAGTCATTCCATAATTATTTTATTTTTTTAGTAATTACTAAACAGAAATAAAAAATTTAACACGGTGAACCAGGGTCAACGTCCAGTCCAAGTGCCAATGCCTAACGTTGGACAAATGTTAGACCAAAGCTTAGTATTGGTCAAAAATTGAGTACTAAACTCCAATTATCCCTTTTCTTTTTCTTTTTTCTCTGCCACTGTTTTTCTTTTTTGATTTGTTCATGCTGCTGTTGAAGATTTTGTGTCCATGTAAAGAATGAACTCTGTTTTTAGATCTTGAATTATTAGGTGTTCATGTAAAAAATGAACTCGTGTTGATGATGAACTCGTCTTGAATTACTAGGTATTCATTTGAAGGAATGAACTCCGCAGTTCATCAGACAGAATGAACTGCTACAAAAAATAAGTAGTAAATTTAGTTTGGTTTTATTAGGAGTTCATTTGAAAGGATGAACTCGGTTTTCATATAGGTTTTAATTAGGAGTTCATTTGAAAGAATGAACTTGGTTTTCATATAAGTTTTATTAGGAGTTCATATGAAAGAATAAACTCGTGTTTTTATTCATAATAGTGAAATTTTTGTTATGGGTTCATTTGGAAAAATGAACTCTAATTTTATTTAGGAGTTCATTAAAAAGAATGAACTGCTAAAAAATAAGTAAACAATTTCTTTTTAGGTTTTATTAAGTGTTCATTTGGAAGAATGAACTCCGAAGTTCATCAAACAAAATGAACTGGTGCAAAAAATATTTGTAATTAATAAAGAAGGGTATTTTGATCCATTTAATATTTTTAAATAATTATGGACCAACTAGAAAGTGTGATTTCCTAAAAGACCAAACCACACAAAAATGACCATGTTTGTTTAATAAAGTTTTCCTTACTCATAATTAATAAAAATCAATCCCCATTACCAAATAAAACTCTCCCTCGCCAAAAGCCTCCCTCTCTTTCTCTGTTGTTATATTTCTGTGTCAAGTGTTCAATTTCGTAGAATCCATTTGATAGATTAAGCTCAAGCTGTTCGATTCCCTCATGGATTTGCCTACATCATGGGATGCCCTAAGGAAACAGGTATTATCTTATTTTCTTCCTTTTTTACCATGATGGCCAATTTAATTGACAAAATTAGGTCCTCTTTTTTGACCAGGCTAAACAAATTTACTTTTGGTATCTTCTCTGATTCAAGAGTTTGGTATCTTCTCTAATTCAAGAGATTTTTAGGGTGTTATTGGAGAAATTTTCAGGAGGAGGATAATTAGATCTGGTTTTATTGCCATTTGATCAAAATTAAAACTCTTAAATTGGTTACGAGGTTAACTTTAGTTCATGATTTTTATTTTTTATTTTCTTACATTGAATTATTTACCTCTGATTGTAGGCAAGGAAACTTGAAGCACAATTAGATGAGCATATGAACTCATACCGTAGATTGGTTTCTACTAAAGACGATGGTACACAAACTGAACTTGACTCTGCAATTGATCGCTTACTTAAACAACTTAAGCAAGTCAATACACAGATGCAATCTTGGGTATCCTCGGGGAGATTAGAAACATATTCTCATACATTGACTCGACATCAAGAGATTCTAGAAGACCTAAATCAAGTAAGTAAATTTATGATCCACCTGAATGGAGTGGTTTAAATTTTTAGACTTGATTCAGTTATCGTTACATAGAGACTATGTGTGTGTATATATATATATTTGAACGGTAACACGTGTTTAAAATGATTCAAGTACAGGAGTTTTATCGTCTCCGCTCTAGCATTAGAGCTAAACAAGAGCATGCCTCATTGCTTGAAGATTTCAGGGAATTTGACCGTACTAGGCTAGATTTGGAAGATGGTGGTGGTTCTCAAGAACAGTCTCTTCTTAAAGAACATGCTTCGATCAGCAAAAGTACAGGACAGGTATTTCAAACAGCTTTTTTAGTTAATGCTTTATAAAGTATTGGTTGTATTATATACCACGTCTAGGATCTTCAGTTTACTTAGTTTGATAATGGAACAAGGTATTTGTCTCCTAGACTTGGATATTGAGCTCATTGTCAGTGGTGAACTCTAAACATGTTTCCTGGTGGATCATTTTCTTTATGGGGACTGTTATGAGGAAGAAAAAACATTATGACCATAATATATATTGTTATCAAGTATTAGGATGTCTCGGGCAAGTCGTACTTATACCTTTGAGAAAAGTTTGAACGTACTTCGCTTAGCAAAAATTATGGAAGTGTATGAAGCATCTATTGGATTTTCTTCACCTTGTTTAATTGGATACACTTCGCCTTGCTTAATTGAGGATATTGTTCACATATTTGTTTATATGTTGTTTCACTTTCTCTCTCTTAAAGATCTGTTTATGTGTTTTCTCTAATATGTCAAAACATTAATAAGTAAAGTATTATCTGTTTCGTTCCCCCAGTGTGAATACTATGACAATCTTCTGTTGTATAATGGCATCATGGTGTCTCCCCCCTGACTGAATGTTAGGTCATAATGGAGTCAAGTTCTGGTTGTTTTATAGAGAATATAAACTCAATCTGAATGTTCTAATTAGCAATATACATTTTTACTTGATGTATATCAAATAATTCTCGTGTCAAATAAGCAATGACCTCACATGCTCTGTGGTAAGCTCAGGCGCATTTAACCTGTGTTACGAGACACGCCTAAAAAAGTTTTGAGCCGTGTTGACACTTTTAGACACGGCACACGTGTCCGGCTCAGTTTCCAAGAAATAGATATTCTTGTACTTCTATATCTGTTAGATTTTTTTTTAGTTATTCGGATATTCTTTTTTGAGTTTTGCTTAAAAAATTACTCCGTATTTGTGAAGCTCTATATTTAGTAATGCATGGATAGAAGGATCTCCATTTGATGCAATTGTAGGATAATATACCTTATTAAGAGATATATTCTTTTAAAAAGACATGTTTTAGCTTTAGATTTGGTAGTGTGAAGATTCTCTCTAGATATTTTCTCTTGCTATCTACTTTGTGCAAATCGGGTTCCAGTTTTCTAATTTTTTAAGTTGCCGTATCAAAGTAATGTACTGGACAAGACTCCCACTGTCCATGTCGTTATAACACAACATTTAACCAATAACCGTTCTTATTGTCTACTCCCGCAGTATGATCCCACACATACAAAATTATTGTGAATCTTTTTTGCTACAGAAATATCTATCTTGATGTCATTTTCCTGGAATTATTATATCATGAGTACTCCATTGACACAGAATTTGTAGAGAATGTTCAGCAAATGATATCCACTAAAGTTGCGAACACTTGTTTTATATAGATGGATACTGTGATTTCCCAAGCGCAAGCCACACTTGTATCGCAATGCTCAACATTTGGGGGAATCACTTCAAAGATAGGCAATATTAGCAGCCGTCTACCAACGGTATGTAAAACAGTTTCTCTGACAAAGTTATGCTTTCTGCATTGTTAAAAAGAAAAAGAAACAAGATTGTAGAATGTTGGGTTCTATTATTATCTCTGCTAATTTTCCATACTGATGATGCAGGTAAATCATATTGTTTCGTCGATAAAGAGAAAGAAATCGATGGATACTATAATTCTTTCCCTGGTTGCATCTGTGTTCACATTTCTTATTCTAATTTACTGGTTTACCAAGTGATTGGAAGGGTATGAATCCACTGATTTTTTATTTTTTTTTGGTTCTGATTTTAGTTTTATATGTTGGTCGCAGTTCTTGTAATTTCTTAAATGCCTTATTTTTGTCAAGAAAGAAAGGTCCTCCTATATGTAATTCATATTCTTATAAATGTATGTCAAACTGTTTAAACTAACGAAAATGCTTTCATTTGTTACTATACGGAGGAAACAACAGACGGTTTAAGTACATGTTTCAGGGGAAAGACAACACGGTGCAAGTGACCAGATTTGCCCATTCCCACCCCACAGTGAGATTAGCAAACAGGTAAATGGGATGGGGAAACGCTCAAATCTGATAGAAGTTGAGACGGCCCGCCTTGGTAAGGCCGATATTCAGCTCTAGTTGAGATGCTGCTCCTCTCAAACGGAGCCACACGAACTTCTCTGAGCCAGTAACAGCTAGGTTCAACTGAACTCGAGATTAAGATTCGTTGGCCTGAACCGTTAATACACCCCTCTGGAATCTATTAATATTCTTAGAATCTTGTCTTAGACGTGGGTTTATTTTCCCAATTCCTAGGTTAGTACGCATATCTTCAATTGACTGTGCACCAGCTTAGCTTGAATTGAAGCTCTTTGATTACGTGAGCAGGATTTAAGGTTACGATCTTTCTCTTCCTAAAGATAATAAAAGTTACCGCAGAGCAGCTGCGTGCATGTTCTTTATGTTGGAAGGTATTGATGGTACTAAATTTAATGATAAGTACCCTTTGTATCTTAGATCTTGCTCCAACAGCCATTTGGTTGTTTAGTAGTAACATGAACGGAGATTTATTTAACTACCAAGAACGAAATATAACTACGTACTCACGACAAATATGATCAATAAAAATAAACTACCCATGGTCGAGAACGGCCAGCTAGTTTTAGTATACGGAGTTGAAGAGTAAGGCGGCCCAATTCCCTGACTTCACCACCAACATCACATTGTTGTAAAACCATGAATTCAGATTTCTTAGCATTACTTCAATCCTTCACTTAAACCTTGTGGCATTCCTAGGCTCTGTGCAAGATCACTCATCCTCTCCTTCATTGCCTGCAGACAAACCCAGAATTTAAGTGCTCCTAGACCATCATATATAAGAAGTTTTGATTCTTCTACAGAAACGGGGTTCTAAGTCTTACCAGCACACTCTTTTGGTGAGCGTCCTTGTATGCCTCTGTAACTAAAAGTGAGAGCTTCTGCACATATAGAAGGATACAATAAACATCATTATAAATTCAACATCAAGGTTTTTAAAATTTGATCAGTTGTGTTGGAATATTGGCTCCTATGTGTTGGTGAGTTGAATCTGTGGTTCTATTAAAAAAAAAGGAAAAAAAAGGAGATTTCAAACGAAAACAAGGAATAGTTGGAACATTATTATAAGTAAAAATATAATAGCAAACAAAGGCACTCTACTTACTTCTGCTCCTAACTCAATTGCAGCCTCTGTGATCTCAGTTCGTATAGGTTGCTGATTTCCAGAAAGTGTTACCTAGGATATAAAGTAAGCCCTTGAGTTAAGCTAGTGCATCAGAACCTAACGAAAGGCTTGTGATACGACCTAAGACATACCTTTATCAGTTCACCTTCACAGTACCCATCAAACTCTGCTCTGTAAAAACATTGGAAAGCCAAAACTTAGCCAGTTAGTGATTCTAATTACCGACAGAAAAGCCATTTGAAGAACGACAAAAGGTTAGGCAAATAATACATACACAGCAAGTTCTTTCTGCACACGCACTGCTTCAACTTGGACAACCATTTGTGCCTTCTTTACCGTCTCATACAAATTTTGCATGTTACCTAAAATTCCTGCCTACAGTAAGAAACAAAACATGAAATAGACCTAGAATTTTCAGTTGATTAAGTACGCCTTTTAAAACTTCAATGATACAGGAAACACATGTTTCATCTAAAAAAAATTAATGATAGTATGACTCACCTTTGCAGGGGCATCATCAGCATTCCCATTATCTTTCTTTCCTCCAAACAAACTGTAGACACGAAGAGCTCCCCGAGTATTCCCAAGTTTCTTACCAGGCAGTGATAGAGTTCGAATACCAACTAAATTGGTTTTTAGGTTTACCTTGTTACCTGAAAGGAGTATAAAGTTACAAAGTCATAAGCGTAAAAATACAGGGGAATTCTTAAGCAATATAGTGGAAGTTAATGTAGTATAACCTATGGTACAATTTATTGAGTGACTGAACAAGAGAGTGAGGACGAAGAGAAGAGGTAAAATTGTCCATACAAGTACTACTTCCATTAAGTGTGCGTATGCTTATAAAAGATATACCTAGTCAAGAGAAACCCAATTTCTTGCTAATTTTTGTTAAAGTTATTGTCAATAAGGAAGACCCAACATCATTATTGTATTAATTAACCACAAACCTAACCTCTATTTTTCTAGGTTATCATGTTCTGCACACAAATACATATAGATCTAAACCCCCATAACTCTTAATAATATCTAACCATGTCGATCCAAATAACCCAAAAACCACAATTCCAGCGACACCTAAATGTGTTAGCATTTCAAAAATTGCAACAAAATTTTCGATCATATAGTTGAAGAAACAAAAAACCTAGTATATATGATGTTATTTTTAACATAACATACACCCTAAATTCATAATTCAAACAGATAAACTTTACAATGAAAAGAAAGAAAAAAAAAGAGAGTAAAGGTAGGAGCTTTACATAGAGAAGCTGATGAAAAGGTAGGATTTTTCACGCCATTTAGTCTATGGAGATAAGAGATAGAACCAGTAACAGCAGTAGTCGATGCCATTAGAACGAAGAAGATATCATAGAGAGAGGGTTGGGGTGGGGGGGTGGGGTGGTGAATCTATAAACTTCAATATTCTACTATTTTTGGATAACACCCTCCATTTCATAATTATTTACATGATAACCCCCCTCAACCAAAGATATTTGCTTTCATATTATCTTCTTCGGAAAAAAAGATCATATCAAGGACTCAAATAACTTACTGTCACCACCCACCCTTTAGAAGAAGAGGAAGAAGGAGGAGGAGAAAGGTGTCTCATTTTGATAAACACAGATAAGTAAGGAAGTTTTCTTGTTTGTATTTGAAGGGATAATAATATGATTATGAATGACTTCAGATATTCTTATTAGTTAATTTACTTGTATGTTTGTTGCAATTAGAGGTATCTTCATCATCAATGTGTACCTGTAATTTAAGGTTTAGTGTTGTTCAATGTGATTTCAAACCAAGTCCTTTCGCAAATGAGTATCATCAGTTTATGAAAAGAAGAAAAATTGAGAATTTGAAGGTTTTGACAGATGGGTGTGCTAGTGGTAGTGGAAGAAATTGGAAGAAGAAATCAAGAAGAAAACAAGCAGGTATTTGTGGGTTTTTAATGAAAAGTTCATTGGAAATTGGACGGGGGAAACCAACAAGTAGTGGGTTGTGTTCTGATGAGGAGGTTGTTAGGGTACTTAAGTCTATTTCTGATCCAATTCAGGCTTTTTCTTACTTTAAATCTGTTGCTCAACAACCTAACATTGTTCATACTACTGAATCATGTAACTATATGCTTGAATTCATGAGAGTTCACAGAAGAGTGGAAGACATGGCTGTTGTGTTTGATTTAATGCAGAAACAGATTATTAGGAGGGATTTACAAACTTTTTTGACAATTTTAAAGGGTCTTAGTATAAGGGGAGGTATTCGGAAAGCCCCTTACGCTATTGATCGAATGAGTAGTGCTGGTTTTGTTTTAAATGCTTTTTCTTATAATGGGTTGATTCATTTTCTCATTCAATCCGGGTATCGTAGAGAGGCTTTGGAGGTCTACAGAAAAATGGTCTCTCAGGGTCTTAAACCAAGCTTGAAGACTTATTCTGCGCTGATGGTAGCTTTAGGAAAGCTAAGAGATACTGAGACTGTGTTGGGTTTATTGGAAGAGATGGAAAGCTTGGGTTTGAGACCAAATATTTATACCTTCACTATATGTATTAGGATCCTCGGCCGGGAAGGGAGAATTGACGATGCGTATGGAATTTTGAAAAGGATGGAAGAGGAAGGATGTGGACCTGATGTTGTTACTTATACTGTTCTCATTGATGCTCTTTGCAACACAGGTAGAGCCCATGACGCCAAGGAATTGTTTCTAAAAATGAAAAGATCCACCAATCAAAAACCTGACCGGGTAACTTATATCACATTGCTGAACAAGTTTAGCGATTCTGGGGATCTGGATTCTGTAAAAGAGTTTTGGCGCCAAATGGAGTCGGATGGTTATTCTCCTGATGTGGTTACCTTTACAATTCTCGTTGATTCTTTGTGCAAAAGCGGGAAGATTGACGAAGCATTTGGCACATTGGATATTATGAGAAGCAAAGGTATTTTACCAAATCTACATACTTACAATACATTAATTGGTGGCCTTCTGAGAGTAAATAGATTGCATGAAGCATTGGAATTATTCTTTCACATGGAAACCCAGAGCCATGAACCCACGGCATATACGTACATCCTCTTCATAGACCACTATGGAAAGAACGGGGAGCCTGGTAAAGCTCTTGAGGCCTTTGAGAATATGAAGAGTAAGGGAATTGTTCCTAACATTGTTGCTTGCAATGTTTACTTGTATAGTCTCGCAGAGTTGGGTGAAGTTGGTTCGGCGAAGGATGTTCTTCATGGGCTAAAGAACAGTGGCCCTGCTCCAGATTCTATAACTTACAATATGATGATTAAGTGTTACAGCAAGGCGGGTAAACTAGATGAAGCTGTAAAGTTGCTTTCTGAGATGATTGAATGTGGGTGTGATCCGGATGAGATTACAATGAACTCGTTGATAGACGTGCTTTACAAAGGGGACCGGGTAGACGATGCGTGGAATATGTTTCTTAAAATGAAGGAGATGAAGCTTGCTCCTACAGTTGTAACCTACAATACTTTATTAGCAGGGCTGGGTAAGGAAGGTAAAATAAAAGATGCCATAGATTTATTTGAAGTAATGGATTCAAATGGTTGTTCTCCAAACACGGTGACATTTAACACTCTTCTAGATTGTCTTTGCAAAGCTGGTGAGGTAGATATGGCCTTGAAATTGCTTTGTAGAATGTCGGAAATGGATTGTAGACCTGATGTTTCTACTTACAACACAATTATACATGGTTTAGTTAAAGAAGATAAGGTTAGTGCTGCTTTCTGGATCTTCCATCAGATGAAAAAAATTGTCTCCCCTGATTTGATAACTTTGTGCACCCTCCTTCCTTTTATGGTTAAACACCGGCAGATTGAAGATGCTTTGAAGATCACCGAGAACTTTTTCCTTCAGGCTGAGCATCAAGCCACTAGGTCTTCTTGGGAAAATCTCATGAGTGGAATTTTGGGTGAAGCTGAAATCGACGAATCCATTCGCTTTGCTGAACTGGTGGTGTCAGCTAAGCTTTGCGAGGATGATTCCTTGGTTTCTGTTATAATTAGATATTTGAAACCTAAGAATTCCCTCCATGCTTACGAAGTATTTGGGAAATTCACAAAGGAATATGGAGTTTTACCGACCCTTAAATCATATAATCCTTTAATTGATTGTCTGCTTCAAGATCAATTTTCTGTGTTAGCTTGGAGCCTGTTTGGGGAGATGAAAGATTCTGGCTGTGATCCTAATGTTTCCACATACAATTTGTTACTAGATGACCTTGGTAAGACTGAGAAAGCTGACAAACTTCTGGAGCTAAAAGAAGAGATGCTCTTGAAGGGATGTGAACCAGTCACCATCACTCATAACATCATAATCTCTGGCCTTGTCAACTGCAACAGAGTAGATGAAGCCGTAGACTACTATTTCGATCTTATGAGTGGAGATTTCTCTCCAACTCCTTGTACTTTTGGGCCGATCATAGATGGACTTTCAAAGTCTGGGAGAATCGAGGAAGCAAAGCAGTTCTTTGAGGAAATGGTGGAATATAGATGCAAACCAAATTGCGCTATTTATAACATTCTAATAAACGGGTTTGGAAAAGTGGGTGACGTCGATGCTGCCATTGAGTTGTTCAAGAGGATGTTGAAAGAAGGAATTAGACCTGATTTGAAGTCGTACACTATACTTGCAGATAGCCTCTGCATGGTGGGGAGGGTGACTGATGCTCTGCGCTACTTCGAGGAAATAACCTTTACCGGCCTTGAGCCTGATTTGGTTGCTTACAATCTGATGATAAATGGACTCGGAAGAGCAGGGAGGTTAGAAGAGGCCTTTTCTCTTGTGAAGGAGATGAAGATCAAAGGGATTTTTCCTGATCTTTATACATATAATTCATTAATACTCAATCTTGGGAAGGTTGGAATGGTAGAGGAAGCCGGAGAAATGTATGAAGAATTGCAACTGCATGGACTTGAACCTAATGTTTTCACATATAATGCTCTCATTCGAGGGTATAGCATGTCCGACAATCCTGATCGGGCATATGCAGTTTATAAAAAGATGAGGGTTGGCGGCTGCATCCCCAATAAAGGAACATTTGCTCAACTTCCTAATCAATCTCAAGATGAAGTAAGTACTTGGTATTCTTATTTGTTTACATGTGTTCTAGTTGAAATAGTTACATGCTACTCCTTAATGGGCAGTCGAAATCCAACTTTCGTTCTCTCATTTTGTTGGTAACCAAATCTAATCTCTGTTCAAAACCAGTTCCAAGTATTTCTATTTACATCCTGAAATACTATCAGTTTTTCGCGTTCACTGAAATTATGTATCATTCACACTCATTACTTTGAATGCTGTATGCATATTTATTTATTCATTCACTTATGTTGTTATGAATTGATGTTCCCGATAGGTGCTTCAGATGGTTGAGTGATGTGAAGAACTCAACCTAGTTCAGTCAGTTCAGCCGAGAGAGCAACACTAACCGTGCCCAAGAATTTGGTACTCTATCAGTTAGTTTCTTGGTGTTTGACCATCAAAAGAATTTAGTAGGATCCTCTTTTTTGGAGTTCAATAGCCCAGACTTATCACGGTGAAGACAAATTCTAAGCACGGTGTTGGTGAAGACTGGATCTGTTTCAAATGCCAACCGTGCTATTGGGTAAGATTCAGGTGTCATGCCATGTTCAATACGTAAAAGCGTAAATGTAAGTATGTACTTTATTCCTTAGTTAATAGTGTTAAATTCTGGTTGGATCTCTGCTGGAGAGCAGAAACATCTACTTGTATTAGAATGAACTCCATTTATATGAAAAAATTCATGTTAGTTGTGTTTTCCTGCCTTAGTTACACTCTCATATAAAGATATACAATTTTGGCTTTTGCACTGTTTAACATGATAATTTATACGTGCTCACATTCTAAATCATGTACCTGTTGCCACAACTCTGCTCTTTTTTCTTCTCGACATGGTGCAGTCTTTTTGTTCGGATTTTTTTTTTTTTGATCGGTCAATAAGAAAATTCATTGAAAAGAGACACCGGATACTTTTTTTTTTCTTGGTCGGTCGATAAGAAAATTCATCGAAAAAAGACACTTAAGAGGGGTACCTCAACCCAAAGAGTACAACCGCATAAAAAGGAAAACCAAAAAAGATTCGGCTATCCAAAAACAAAACAAAAGCCAAAAAAATTATGGATGCCTACATAAAGAATCCCATAAGGAAATCACCATATTTGCCGTAAGACCTAACATTTTTGTGTTCGATTCGGCCCAAAAGCAAGCTTGTAATTTGACGTCTCTAATGAGGCTTGTCAAAGTTTTTTTTTTGTTCTCGAAAGTTCTTGCATTTCTATCTTTCCATATGCACCACCATATAGCAACCGGGATGTTATTCTGTATTCTACCAAGCCTTTTCATCTCCCCAATTACATTCCCAAGCCTTTATAGATGTAGCAACACTATGGTCATACGTCCATTGAAAGTAGCATCCTTCAACAAAATAATCCCATATTCTCCGAATTCTCCAACATTCATAGAACACATGCAAGCTCGATTCATTATCTTCCTCACGAAAACGCCATTCACTAGCGACATTTATACCTTTTCTTAAAAGTTTATCCACCGTCATGATCCGATCATGAGAAAGAAGCTAAAGAAAGAAATTGATTTTGTAAGGATACTCACGGCTCCAAACAATATTGGTTGGATAATCCGCCTCACCTTGATCCCCTTCTTCTCTAATTCCATCTTTAACCCTATATTGACCATGATCGCTTCCAACTCATATTCGGGTATCCATAACACCTTCTTGAATAGATATAGAAGAAAGAAGGTCAGATATAGATAAGACTTCATTTGCGATGTTTTGAGAGTATATTTGTCTAGACATAAATTTCCATCTTACGTCACCTTCCCTAACTTCATACATATTAGCTACCACAAACTCTTTGGTTTTTGAAGCTCCAGAAGCTAAAGGAAACACATCACACAATCCAAACATCTTCCCAAAATCTAGTTTCATTTCTCCCGCCAATTTTGAATCTTATATTTTTATTGAAATCTTCTAACTCTTTGTAAATAGTAAACCATAACTACCGCCTTTTGAACCTTTGGGTTGTAGAGTTCCCCAACCGGTGGATGTTTCACCGAATTTCTCAACCATAATCTTCCTTCACAAAACATCTTTTTCTAAACCAAAACGCCACCACCATATTTTTTAGCAAAGAGAATTCACTTGCTTAGTCCTCCTAATACCTAGACCACCTTCCTTTTTCGTTTTAGAAACCATTGTCCACTTGACATTATGAGCCGTTTCTTAGTTAGAATTATCATCCCATAAGAAATCTCTCACAACTTTATCTATTTTCTTCGTTATGGAGCAAGGAGATAGAAGAATAGAGAGGTAATAAATTGGTAGGCTATCCAAAACACTTTTGATGAGAGTTAACTTATCTCCTCTACAAAGACTTTTCATGTTCCAAGAAGCAATTTTTTTAGCACAAATTTTATGAATTTTTCCCATTTTTGTAAACCTCCTACCTTGTCTCCCTAGGGAAGACAAAGATAAACACTGGGAAAAGTAGCATTCTTGCAACCCAACATGCTAGCAAAGTTTTCAATTCCCTCTTCAAGACCGACCCCGAATAAACTAGTCTTCGAGAAATTTATCTCCAAACCCGAAGTAAACTCGAAACAAAGAAGTAGGTAGCGTAAGGAATCAAATTGTTCTCTCTTAGCCTCAAGAAAAATAATACTGTCATCGGAAAATTGTAAGTGATTTATTTTTGTTCCCCTTCTTTCACTGAGAAACCCGAGATTTGATCAAGTTCTTGTGCTTTTCTCAACATACAACTTAAGACTTTACCAACGATAATAAAAAGAAAGGGAGAGAGTGGGTCACCTTGACGGAGTCCCTTTTCACTACCAGAATAGCCATGAGACGAACCATTAATAAGAACTGAAAACTTTGAAAAAGTTAAACAATTTCTAATCCAAGGTCTCCAAACACCACAAAAACTCATTTTAAATAAAACTTCATTTAGAAAATTCCAATTCACATTATCGAAATCCTTTTCAAAATCAAGCTTGCAAACCCATCCTAATTGTTTTTGACGAAGTCTAGAATCCACACATTCATTTGCTATCAACACTCCATCAAGAATTTATCTTCCTTTAATAAAACTAGAGTGGGAGGGTGAAATTATGGTTGTAAGATATACATTTAAGCGCTCCGCCAAGACCTTTGAGATGATTTTATATATGGTGAAATTGTGTTTCGAAGGCACGGCTGGAGGTATATTTTTGTTTCATACCACGGTTTGCAATAATGTTACACAAAATAACACGAACTTTTCAATATACCCAAGCCGGATACTATCTAATTAGAAATTTACAGATATATCCTTAAATTTGACGCACTGATGTCGCGTTTTGATGGGCCATATAAATAGGAAAAGTATGCTCCGATACCAGCCTATTTCTCTCTCTTGAGGAAAAGTATGCTCCGATACCAGACCATTTCTCTCTCTTGATATCAGTGCGTCGAGTATCTCCCTTCATCTGCTTTAAACCCTATCATTGCAAGCCGACATATACCTACACTTGTGCTTTCAAACAGAAAATTCAAGCAACAGGACATAAATTGAATCCCTACCTTCATCATATACTCGAATGATTGCGATTTTTGGGTGTTTTCCTAATTTTTGCTTTTATTGTGTCCAGGGTTTTGGGTTTTCGACACTGGTAAAAGCTTCATAAATGGTAAATTCTTCTTCATTAAACTTATTGATACTCAGTAAAGTGGTTCCATGGGTTTCTAATAGTGTTTCAATTCTGAAGATAATAAATTACTACATAGTCATTTTGGTGATATGCAAAATCGTATGCATCGTGCTTATACTTAATTATTAGTTTATTTTACAATTGGAGACCCAATTAGGACAGGTAATTATGGTTTTATCGCTGAATTTAATTTGTCAAGACCATGGTTTAGTTCAACATCATGAAAAAAAAAAGTTCCTGCTTTCAGATAGTGACCCTATAAAACCATATATCTTAAATACATATTTTTAGTCCTTCTACACCTTTGGGATTAAGAATCAGTAGATGTAGAATTCTTTGCAAACTTAAGTATGTGTAGTTCTTCTTTCTCGAAACCCACTGAAATTATGAACCTGATTTGTTATATATCGTTTAGAGAGTAAATTGTTGTGATGGTAAATTGATTGTTCGTCCATGGTGTTAGGGAAAGATACCTGCTACTACAACAGGAGGTTCAGCGGATACTGACATCCAAGATCATGTCAGTTCCAAATAATATCTCGAGACGGCTTTTGCATCTGTTGTTTGTCCATGGTGTTAGGGAAAGATGCCGAACCATAGTATGTTTGTTTCATTCGTTCTCATAAAGTCTTTTCTTGCAGAGTATGTTTGGAGATAAGATTTCAAGAGAGAAGATCCGTTAGTTGGTAATATGTTCTCCTTATAGTGCTCTATGATACTACCAAAGGCAACTGGTAATGAATTACCTAATAACAACGGTACAACGGTGAATCCCTTAGATTTCTTGGCATATTAGATGATAAGGAGGTGTTGGAGGATACTGTGGAACTGTCTGATGTTCCAAAAGAATCTAGCAAGGTATATGAATCCTCTTGGTCGAGAACGACCAAGGAATTTACCCGGGAGGTTGGCGTAGGACATGGGTCAGATACTTTATACACTCTTACGGAGTCCCATCTAACAAATATGATTACTATTTTCTTACGAGAGAAGTTGGATCCGGCCAGCGTTGTGTGGATAAAAACACCGCAGCGGGGGAGACATCGTATGATGTAGATCGTGGTAACGCAACATCGGATTCCACACAGATGAACTCAGTCATTAATACTGAAGCAGTTTTAAAATCAAAAGAGACGGTAAAGAAAGTACATACTCCAGATGATGACGGTAAAGGTATGGAAGAAACCGTTGTAGGTCTCCATCCAAACGCTAAAGTTTTGTTTCCCATGGCCTCTTGATAAGTGCTTAATTTACATGTTTAGAGTGTCAATACCATACTTTTTTTAGTTAGATTTCTTGCATATTATCCTTGTATTACTCTTGTTTTCTATTTTATTTGTTTACTCAGGTGAATCATCCAAAGTCAGTGGAATTGAGGTTAAAAGATATAAGAAGGGGAAAGGAGCAATAATTCTGTCATAGTTACTGTTGGGAAATCATCTAAACCCAACCGTAGATGCACCATGTTCAAGATAAGTTGTCACAGTCATAGTTACGACGAGGAAAGCAAGCCGTATGCGATCCAGGGAAGCTTACGGTTTGGAAAGCATTATCAACCAAACCGTAGGTACAAATGAGAATATATGAAGGATTTGAAGACACCATTTTATAGAGGACGACGATACAAAAAGAACGCACAAAGAATGAGCTTAATCATACGTCAGATGAAGAAGTTATGGCCAAAATGGTGAAGGAAGACAATAGAGGAAATTCTGAATCACCTACGGTTGGGAAACCTAACCGTACGCAAACTCAGGGGGACTTACGGTTGAGAAACCCAACTGTACGTAAATTCAGGGAAACATTCGGTTGCGAAACCCAACCGTAGACAGACATAAAAGGTGCGAATTTGGGCTTCTAAATCAAGGAAAACGCGGTCCCGGAAGGATTCTAAACCATATATTTCGTGGGTACTATATAAGGAGAACCCCAAGACATTAAGAAAGGACATCCCATATTATACTTTTGTTCTTCATCAATATTTTAGGGTTTACCCCTTTAGGGGGAAACCGGGAAACAATGTAATCATAAGAAGCTAAACTTTATTGATTGATGATGAATTCAATGTTGTAAGCGTGAAACTTTATTATTTATATAAATCTGTTCCAAGTTTTAATCACATCATCGTTTGTTTTCACTATTTTTAGGGTTTATGATTGATTAATTATATTGTTTGAAGTGCACGCTGTATTGATCTGTTAATTGTTCTATTGCTAGTATTGGGTTAGGAGATAAGTAATCGTCGAATAATTCATACAAAAGTAGAAATCGCGAAACCTTGCAGAGGGATTATGTGGAGCAATTGCGAGTGAAGACAACACCAGCAAGTGGACCTTGAGATAAGAGTTTAACTACTGGGATCAACCTAATTCACAAAGCCTAAAGCGTTCGGTTGGATTACACCTTGAGTGAGCTACTACTTGGTGGTTCGGTTGGATAGAATCTGGTATTGGAGAGATTCTGTATCCGTTGTATAAGGAGTTTTGGGGATAGCACTGAGCTAGATGTTGTTCTACGGTTGGTGATGAATGGTTATAACGAAGATAGATAAGTATTTTAATCCAGTTATCGCTTGGTAACATCGAAGGATTCTTTGATCATCTATTTCTTTTATTTGTTATTCTTTTTATTTTACTTTAAACCAATCCCCCTTGTCTTTTATTATTTTGCTGAATCAAATAACATATCAATTACACAGCTCTCTGTGGGAACGATCCTTACCACCGCTATATTACCAGTTAATTAGTGAGAAATATCTTGATTAATTTGTTGTGGTTACGATACACATCAAATTTTGGCGCCGCTGCCGGGGAGCGGTTGTTAACTGATTTGTTATTTGGTTAGCTTGTTTTTGTTTTTAGATTTTTTATATTGTTCTTGTGAGTCATCACGTTTCCTTACGGACATAACATGTACGAAGCATAAGACCAATCATCATATTATAGTGGTAATAAATTTGGTTTTCAATCTCAATATTATGACAGCTACAAACCATTCCATGGGTATAATCAAAACCAATCTTTTGGATGTGATCAATATCCTACGGAAGATTATGGTTATTCTCATGCATATCAACAACCTTATGACGAGTATATAATTGAAAAACCACAAGGATGGGGGGATAGTTATGCTTCTAATCATGATTCTTCTAGTCTTACAGATCTAATGCATTGATTTATGGATAATATGGATCAGGAAAATCAAAAGTTGGACCAGCACATTGAAATGATGGATGAACGCGACCAGACTATGGAAAGTTATGCTCCAAAAAGATTGTTCTTCTACTCTCGAAGATCTAATGCACCAATTTATGAATAGTTTGGATCGGGAAAACCAACAGCTGGATGAACACAACAAAAAGACTGAAGATACACTTCAAGAACTTCAAGAGGTTATTGACAACCTAAGAAGAGAAATGGATCAAATTAAGAAGGAAATAACTAAGGAAGATGTATGGCCTCAAAGCCAAATCAATTATGACGTTCCCATGATTAATTATGGATATACGATTCATGAGTATCTTGAAGATGAGAAACCTTTGGAAAGTCCTTGCAATAATGGTAAAGTTATTCCAACTCCAGATCATTATAACAATCACTCTCCTATTCAAAAGGAGGAGAATGGATATGACATAACCATTGTTATAAATGGTGTAACGTACTCCGACAATGACTTTATGATTTGCACCAATGAACTAGACTTTCTAGGAGATGATTCCGATTCCGATGACGAAGTTGTTGAAGAAATAGAGATTGAGAATGAAACCAATTTTATTGAAGTTGTGGAAGACCCAATTGAGCTAGACAAATATTATAATGATGCTGAGATTTTGATTGACGCATAAACTGACGAAGAATGACTAAATAGTTTGATAGAGGACCACGATACACACGAGGTAAATTCATTGCAATGGCTAATTCATTGCAATTCTTTAAGAAAGATGAGGATCCTGTAATACAAGAGATTTTGGAAGATTTGTCTAATCCTTTGCATATTTATAAATATTTTGATCCACATCACTTAGGGTTGAGTATTTGTGCTTCAAAAGTTTTAAAGAATTATTTTGCTTCTAATTATCCAGCACTTGATGTGTTTGATTCTAGCACAATGCAGGTTCTACAAGAGGAACCTATAGAAGCTCCCTTATTTTATGTTCTTTATCCACTTTCGAGTGTAGAAAGGACTAAGTGTGGGGAACTTTCAAGCTATAACAATTTCATTATTCATATGTTATGCTAATCATTTTGTGAATTTGTTACTAGAATTGCAGATTGTTGTCTGGATGGATTACCATATTTTCAGATTATTGGTATATGGACGATAACAAGAGAGTCGAGCTGACGACTTTAAACCAAGCGCTAAATGGGAGGCAACCCATAGGTTTTGTATTTTCTATCTTTTTTGTTTTTAGTTTTCTTATTTTGCATAACATATTAGGATTTCTCACATTGACTTTACTTAGGACGAGTCAATTACATTGAGGACAATGTAAAGTTTAAGTGTGGGGGGTGTTTGGATATTTTGCATATACAGTAGAAACTCTTTAAATTAATACTCTTTAAATTAATTATCTCTTTAAAAATAATAACATTTGACGATCCCAACTAGGCTTGCACAAGCTAAAATTTAACTCGCTAAATTAATAATCTCCCTAAATTAATAGATTTCTCTGGTCCCAGGGCTATTAATTTAAAGAGTTTCTACTCTAGATCTTTTCAAAAATTTTGTATAAAACCTCCAACTTGTAGAGATTTTAGAGTCACTAGCATACTTCTAGGTATGTTTATATAGAGAATTCTGACCGACATAACTGAACTTGGAAGTGTTAGGGAACTACGTTCGGATTTCTTGCTTGTTAGAGTGTTAAATAATGGATTTAATCATGCCGGTGATGCAAATTAGGAGCAGGGAGAAATGCATCATTAGAGTTGCTGATCAATCATTAGTGGAGACTACCTATTTTCATTTTTTTTTTCTGAACCACATTTATTTATTAATTGAAAAATAAGGTTTTAAAGAATTACAGCCCAACTAGAGAATCAAAAAAATAAAAGGGCAACTACATAGGCCCAGAAGGTAACTAAGGAAAACTGAAAAAACCCATTTTTTTTAACTGAACCTAAAGTATTCCACATTTGGTATCTCTACCCTTATTAAGAAATTTGGTCTTCCAAGAATCAACTGTCTTTCACCTGCTGCCAATCTAGCCCCCCTTTTTGCAGTTGTATCAGCAGAGAAATTATTTTCTCTAAAACAATGTTGGAATATAATGGAAGACACTCGATTCACTGCCTTTTGTCATCTCACCCTTATAAACCATGGAGTTTTCCCTTTGATAAAACCTTCAATGACTGTTTTTGAATCTGAACATATGATAATATTCTGTAACTTCCATTCACCTGCCAACTCCACTGCACAAAGCACTGCATAATTTTCTGCAACAAAATTGGTTGTGATGTGATGAGTACCAAATATTGTATATATTTATCCCTTTTTGTTGGAATTTAACTCATCTTTTGTGCATTAATTCTACATTCTATCCCATATTCTGTATTTTCATTGTTTTCAAGAATAAATATTTTTCTTAATTAATTTTGCATTTTTAGGTACTAAATAAAGCATGGTTATCTCAGGGAGCGAAAAGAGCAAAGGAACGGCAAAGACTCTCGATAGGAGGAAGCGAAGAATGATGTTTGCAAGAGCCGGATCAACTAGAAGTGGGCTTGAAGAGGAAGAATTGTTCTTAAAGAAGATATGGGCTTGGCATACCAAAGGCCCAAAACCCTCACCCAAATCCATTTCCTATATCCATACCCGTTTCCCTTTCTAGCCGTCATATTGGATCATCTCAGCATCCTACGGTCGCAGCATCGCCGTACATCAAAGTCTGAAGCTCTTGTCTAACACTACAGCACCTAACTCCATCTGAAGCCGTCAGTTTTGTTGTATCTCATAATCCAACGGTCGCCACATACCTCTCCATCGTATCCGTTCGATTCAATCTATATGGGATCATCCAACGCTCTTTACTCGATGTCGTCAAAGTTCGCTATCCCTGCTTCACACCATAGTCACCGAACCCTATTACCCAACCAAACGGACCCTTCTTCTCCATCGGGTTCTTCTTCTTATCTTCCCCAAACTGCAGAGAGCTGCTCTGCAACTCCATCACCTCCACCAGCTACACCTTCTTCTCGAACCACACCACCACCACAACCACCCGACAACACCACGACATCTCTCCCTATCCTAGACTTCTTTCCAAATTCACATCTCTGAACCCTAGGTGTGGGTTTGACAAGAAATCTCGAACTAGGGTTTCACCAACAGCGAGGAGAAGACAAAATTGAGGGCAGGAAAAGCTTCAGAAGAGCAGAGGGGACATACCCAAAGCATGGGTCGAGCTCAATTCAGGAAATTGGTGAGAGAATTTGATTTTCCCCAAAAAATTAGGGTTTCGAATTAGGGTTTTGTATTTTTGTTGTAAGCTATAAAAGGGAAGTGGTGTAGGATGTTAAAGGTTGTTCTTGGTTAGCCGAGATACCCCCAAATTTGGGTAATCACTGTTTAATTTTAGTTTTAATTTTCAATTTAATATTTAGGGTTCTTCAATTTCTGTTCATGTTTGTTCTTTGCTGATTTCACTGTTAATTTTTAGGGTTCTTCATTTGCAATTTTCATTCACTGTTTAGTTGTTTAAATGCTATGTTATTTCACATGATCATGTTTAGTTCCATTTTACTGTTAATTATGTTCTGAGTTCACTGCTGAGGCTCAGATGAAACCTTAGTGCGCTATTGAATGATGAATTGCTAGGAAGGCCTGTTTTGCTTGAGTAATGGGAAGAAGTTGGTGCTCTGATATGCCTGTGATTGACTGTGCTTTCAAAAGACAGTCAATGCTAGGGGCAAATCAGTGAGCAAGCTGATTTTCTTCCCATTCTAGTTGGATGCTTAAGTTTTTAAATCTAGAATTGCATTGTTTAGCTAGGACACAAGGTGGATTCTAAGCCTTAGCTTAGACACAGCTGCAAACTCCTCCATGCCCTTGGCTAACAGCCTTGGTTTATTTGGCTTTGTTTCCTGTTAACTGCCACTGTCACCTGTTTTGTGTTTTGTATTTGTATCTGTTTTCTTGTGTTTATTGTTTTATCATCCATTGTCTCATTATTTCACTACCATCTTCATTGTCATTGTAAATGCCATCCTTGGCCCTGTGTGATTTAGTGCCCTGTCTGCCTAGAGCCTGCTTTACCTTGTCTGCCTGCACAGCTCCTGCTCTCCCTTTCCCTGCTGAGCACCTGCCCCTTGCTACTGCTTTTGCTGCTGCTGTGCACTGCTTCTGCTGCTGCTGAAGCCACCACTGCTGCTGAAGCCACCACCACTGCTGCTGCTGCTGTGCACTGCTTCTGCTGCTGCTGAAGCCACCACTGCTGCTGAAGCCACCACCACTGCTGCTGCTGCTTCTTCTCCAGCCCAGCCTTGTCTGCTGCTGCTCCAAACAGTTAGCTTAGAACCAAAGGCTAAAAGCCCAGGTTCAAAGTCCAGGTTAAGGCCTAAGGCCTAGTTCATAGCTCAGAAGCCTAGCTAATCTAAAGGCCCAGCCAACTGAGCCCAAGGCTCAGTTCATTCCAAAAATCAAAGGTCCAGTCCACTGTGGACTTAATCAAAGCCCAGGTGAAAAGCTAAGGCCCAGTTCACTGTTACCAAGCCCAGTTCAGTCCATCAAAGACCCTAACTGCTTCACAGTTAATCAAAGCCCAATAGCAATTTAGAGCCCAAATAGCTAGAAACTCCAAACACCCCCAGTCTCTGTGGATCGACCCGTACTTGCACGAGCTACAACTGACGACCGTGCACTTGCGGTATTACTGTAGGCACGCGTTTCATTTCGCTTCAATTTCATACGCTTTCCCGGGTCCACCAAGTTTTTGGCGCCGCTGCCGGGGATTGGTGCTGTGTCTTTCGGGTAGTTTTCTTGGCTATTTTGCATTTCACTTCATCGCACTTGCATCTGCATCTGCTTCACTTCTTTTGCTGTTGGGCCTGCTGTTCTGAACCTGTTTTCCTCTGCTGGGACGCCACCAAGGAAAAGAACCAAAGCCCAACTGGGTTTTTGCAACAATATCAGAGTAGCTGGGCTGTGCTAAAAAGGTAAACCCATTCAGAGAACCCGAATTGTGGGCTTCCAATTTTTAATTGTGGGCTTGTAATATTAAAGCCAATTTTTGGGCTTTTTATTTTCTGTTGGGTTTGTAATTAATTTTTGTGGGCTTGTTTGTTTAATTTGTGGGCCTGTATTTAATTTTTGTGAGCTTGTTTAATTTGGACTTGTATTTTGTATTTTGGGTTTTTAAACCCAGCTGAGCTTGTAACCGATCACGCTAGGTTAACTCGTTAGTGGGCCGAGTACCCAAATTCTAGGCCGAGATTTTGGACTCAGTTTCACCAAACGTTTTCAAACCAGCTGAGCCAAAGCAAACAAAAAACCAACAGTGGGCTTGCTCCCATTCAAAAACCAAATTTTATTTACTGTTAAAAAAAAAAAAAAAAAAAAAAAATTTACTTTTCTCCCATTCAAAAACCAAATTTTACTTGCTCCCATTTTAACAACCAAATTTTTTCTTCTTTATCCCATTAAAACCAAACTTGCTCCCAAATTTTAAAAAAAAAAAAAATGTCTCCCACCAAAACCAAATTTTTCCCAAAAATCCAAACCCTTTAAAAACCAAATTCTGAGCTTTGTACATTCTTTACTTAGCTTTTGAGCCAATCATGAATAGATCTTTTTCTACAGTTGGGGAGTACAACAAATCCCTTAGAGAACTTGCATATGGACAAACTTCACGTTATGAACCTTCCACGGACCATGATGTCAATAGTCATAGGAATTATTATGGACATTTTCAAAGTCCCGAGCCGCAATACATGAACCCTAATGACTATTCATACATGCATCATTCATCGCAACGTGAAAATGAACATTCTGCTAGAGCCTCACTCACACAATCATCACTTATGGATCAAATAGAAGCTCGAATCACAGCTTTAGAAATGCAATCACATGAGGAATCTGTCACATCTAATTTTCTTAGGCAACCTGAAATCTATGCATGTCCCACATGTGGTAGTTTAGACCACCCTGTTGAGAATTGTCATATTTTGCATAATTTTAGGCAATCTAGAGAAAATCCAAGGTATGAAATGCCCATAAATTGTGAGGATGGTAGTCATTGGGACCATAGTCAATCCTTTGAGGGTTGCGATCAATATTTTGTAAACCCTAATGACCATGCACACATGTACCATTCACCACAATTTGAACATGAAGAATTTTGTACTCCCATGAATTTAGACTCCACCACAGAAGCTTTAAGACTCTGCAAGCAAGACTATGATAGATCTACATCACGAATTCATGCATATTTAGATCAGATTTTGCTTCACCTACAAAAGGAGGAAATTCATGAGGAAATGTATGTTGTCCCTAATGAAGTGTCTAGTCCCATTCATGTAAATAATGTTGAATATGAACCTAATTTAGAGGAACATGAATCGACTAATGACACCACCACTGTTAATGAGGACCAATATGCATGCTACCATGATGATGATTATGATGATATGTTAGAAGAACATGAAAATATTGTGGAACCTGTTGGTTCAAAAACATATGGCTTCTCGCCCTCGACCTTCATGCATGTTGTTCTTTATAATACTCATTGTAATTCATATGATTTTGATATTGACATGGGATTCGTACAATTATTCTGTGAAGATGAGCATGACATAGGAATAGTTGAATCTTCTGTAGACACTAATATGCATGAAAATATATTTGATGTGTCTGATTCTCTACCTAGGTCACATTGTGATATTTCTCCTGATTTGCCGATGCATGAGAATGAATCTGTTGATGATGTTGATGACTCTGATTGTGATCTTGCCAATTTGTTTGATGATTGTGAGCATGTTGTGACACTTGTAGAAGACTTAGGAGATGTTGATGTGATTAATAATGATGTGCCTATCTTCCTACATGAGTCACAATCTGATGGCCTTCCATCCAACCTAGATTTGGTTTGTACCGATATTGTCAAACCAATTTTTCTGAGAATGCCCAACCTAGGTTTGGAACTGTGTGCTTCCCAAGTCCTCTTGGACTATTTTGCTTCTAAGTATAATACATCTGAGGAACCACAGTTGGAATTAGCATGTGTACCCGTCCCTAGAGAAGTTCATTTCGATCTAGACCTTGTGCATGATGAACCCCCAAAACTGCGAGATTTTGTTTCCAAAATTTTATCTGTTGAAAAATCCAGGTTTGGGGGTAGCTCATTTTGTTTCACAGCTTCACTTGCATGCCTATCATATTATTATTGTGTGAAGCTGTTGAAACCCCTACACTTTGTCTTTTGGGTTGATCCTCAACTCTTTAGATTGTTAGTGTATGGTGAATTTTTGTATATAATTCGGTAGATAAAATTTCTTAAAACCCTTTTGTTCCTTTTGTATATATTTTGCTAATCCAATATGATCTCGGCTGACATATGTTGGATTCTTGCCTTGAATAACGGATTTTTAATATTGCTTTCGCCGAAATCGGGTATTCTCTTTCCTTTTTCTCTACTCAACATGATCCTCTTCATATGTTGTATTATAATTTTGTTCATATTTTGAAACATTGAGGACAATGTTTAGTTTAGGTTTGGGGGTGAAAAGTAGATACTTTGATAATATGCCATAATTAAAAACAAGAACTCCATCTTTTTGAAAAAATTGAAAAATTCCAAAAAAAATTGAAAAATCAAAATAAAAAATTTAAAAATTAAAAAATCATAAAAATGGAGCTCATTTACCTTGAAATGTTGACTCTTGTGCAAATATGTAATTTTTAGGAGTCTTAGTCTAGATATTTAGGCACCCTGATTCTAGCACAATTCACATAGTGATAAGAAATTTGCACGCGCACGATCTACCAATACATGTATGGCCTCGATCTTCAAGGTGTTTGATAGGAAGTCACGATTGCCAATCACTTTAGAATACTGAACGAAACTTGACTAGCTTATTCTTTGGTTGGTTGGGATAGAAGGTGGAGGTTACATTAAGAAAGACAACCATCGAATTTAACTGGGTGCATCAAAAAGGGCTACCTCTTGCAAAGTGTCATGTAATTTTTTGTTTCTTTTTGTTATGTATCAAAAGAGCTACCATATGTAAAAATCAATTTCAAGTTCTTGTGCAAAAATATATATATATATATATATATATCAGAAAAATACAAAAAAATCAAGTATTTATCAATTCCATCCTCTCTTGTTCCAAAAATAAAAGAGAGTAGTCAATGTAAATAAGAGTCATGTAAAGAGTCATTTTGTTGTTTCATTGTAATAAGCAAGGAAGGGTGTATGCCATTGATGTACAACGCGAGTAATTGTGAAACACCTCCTACTCATTCACAATTCTCGTAAAGTCCGGACAGCTAGCTAGATTTCGACCTTGGTTCTTAGCCTGAGAAACTATCTCTTGGTGATTAGTAGTCATAACATCCGATCTTTCTTTACACATGTGTAGATACACTTTACACTCTTATCACATGCCTTTTTTTGTTATCAGTGCTAGGATTGTGCCTTCGATAGCTAGATTGACATCTCCATTTTGCTGTGAGCTTAACTGACTTGCACATGTCACATTTGATGGAATCTGAGCTTATATTTTGACCTAGAACTTTGTAGGTACGTTCTAAGCAAACCTTCACGAGACTTCAACTCGTCCACTAGGGACACTTAGTGGTTTAAAAGGCTTAGTGCATACGCTAAATGCATTCGAGAGACCAGCGACAGTGGTATAGGTAGGATTTCCTTAGTTTTGTTTTACTTGAGGACAAGTAAAATTCAGGTTTGGGGGTATTTGATGAGTGCCAAATATTGTATATATTTATCCCTTTTTGTTGGCATTTAACTCATCTTTTGTGCATTAATTCTACATTCTATCCCATATTCTGTATTTTCATTGTTTTCAAGAATAAATATTTTTCTTAATTAATTTTGCATTTTTAGGTACTAAATAAAGCATGGTTATCTCACGGAGCGAAAAGAGCAAAGGAACGGCAAAGACTCTCGATAGGAGGAAGCGAAGAATGATGTTTGCAAGAGCCGGATCAACTAGAAGTGGGCTTGAAGAGGAAGAATTGTTCTTAAAGAAGATATGGGCTTGGCATACCCAAGGCCCAAAACCCTCACCCAAATCCATTTCCTATATCCATACCCGTTTCCCTTTCTAGCCGTCAGATTGGATCATCTCAGCATCCTACGGTCGCAGCATCGCCGTACATCAAAGTCTGAAGCTCCTGTCTAACACTACAGCACCTAACTCCATATGAAGCCGTCAGTTTTGTTGTATCTCATAATCCAACGGTCGCCACATACCTCTCCATCGTAGCCGTTCGATTCAATCTATATGGGATCATCCAACGCTCTTTACTCGATGTCATCAAAGTTCGCTATCCCTGCTTCACACCCTAGTCACCGAACCCTATTACCCAACCAAACGGACCCTTCTTCTCCATCGGGTTCTTCTTCTCATCTTCCCCAAACTGCAGAGAGCTGCTCTGCAACTCCATCACCTCCACCAGCTACACCTTCTTCTCGAACCACACCACCACCACAACCACCCGACAACACCACGACATCTCTCCCTATCCTAGACTTCTTTCCAAATTCACATCTCTGAACCCTAGGTGTGGGTTTGACAAGAAATCTCGAGCTAGGGTTTCACCAACAGCGAGGAGAAGACAAAATTGAGGGCAGGAAAAGCTTCAGAAGAGCAGAGGGGACATACCCAAAGCATGGGTCGAGCTCAATTCAGGAAATTGGTGAGAGAATTTGATTTTCCCCAAAAAATTAGGGTTTCGAATTAGGGTTTTGTATTTTTGTTGTAAGCTATAAAAGGGAAGTGATGTAGGATGTTAAAGGTTGTTCTTGGTTAGCCGAGATACCCCCAAATTTGGGTTAATCACTGTTTAATTTTAGTTTTAATTTTCAATTTAATATTTAGGGTTCTTCAATTTCTGTTCATGTTTGTTCTTTGCTGATTTCACTGTTAATTTTTAGGGTTCTTCATTTGCAATTTTCATTCACTGTTTAGTTGTTTAAATGCTATGTTATTTCACATGATCATGTTTAGTTCCATTTTACTGTTAATTATGTTCTGAGTTCACTGCTGAGGCTCAGATGAAACCTTAGTGCGCTATTGAATGATGAATTGCTAGGAAGGCCTGTTTTGCTTGAGTAATGGGAAGAAGTTGGTGCTCTGATATGCCTGTGATTGACTGTGCTTTCAAAAGACAGTCAATGCTAGGGGCAAATCAGTGAGCAAGCTGATTTTCTTCCCATTCTAGTTGGATGCTTAAGTTTTTAAATCTAGAATTGCATTGTTTAGCTAGGACACAAGGTGGATTCTAAGCCTTAGCTTAGACACAGCTGCAAACTCCTCCATGCCCTTGGCTAACAGCCTTGGTTTATTTGGCTTTGTTTCCTGTTAACTGCCACTGTCACCTGTTTTGTGTTTTGTATTTGTATCTGTTTTCTTGTGTTTATTGTTTTATCATCCATTGTCTCATTATTTCACTACCATCTTCATTGTCATTGTAAATGCCATCCTTGGCCCTGTGTGATTTAGTGCCCCGTCTGCCTAGAGCCTGCTTTACCTTGTCTTCCTGCACAGCTCCTGCTCTCCCTTTCCCTGCTGAGCACCTGCCCCTTGCTACTGCTTTTGCTGCTGCTGTGCACTGCTTCTGCTGCTGCTGAAGCCATCACTGCTGCTGAAGCCACCACCACTGCTGCTGCTGCTGAAGCCACCACTGCTGCTGTGCACTGCTTCTGCTGCTGCTGAAGCCACCACTGCTGCTGAAGCCACCACCACTGCTGCTGCTGCTTCTTCTCCAGCCCAGCCTTGTCTGCTGCTGCTCCAAACAGTTAGCTTAGAACCAAAGGCTAAAAGCCCAGGTTCAAAGTCCAGGTTAAGGCCTAAGGCCTAGTTCATAGCTCAGAAGCCTAGCTAATCTAAAGGCCCAGCCAACTGAGCCCAAGGCTCAGTTCATTCCAAAAATCAAAGGTCCAGTCCACTGTGGACTTAATCAAAGCCCAGGTGAAAAGCTAAGGCCCAGTTCACTGTTACCAAGCCCAGTTCAGTCCATCAAAGACCCTAACTGCTTCACAGTTAATCAAAGCCCAATAGCAATTTAGAGCCCAAATAGCTAGAAACTCCAAACACCCCCAGTCTTTGTGGATCGACCCGTACTTGCACGAGCTACAACTGACGACCGTGCACTTGCGGTATTACTGTAGGCCCGCGTTTCATTTCGCTTCAATTTCATACGCTTTCCCGGGTCCACCATGATGCCCATGCCCCCTGATAACGCTCCCATTACCTGGCAAAAATAATTTCTAACTACCACTCCAAATCCTGCTGCTCCAGGGTTACCAAAAGAAGATCCATCACAGCAGAACATGGTGTATCCCATTGGTGGAGGAGACCAGTAACATGTTTTGATGTAATGAAATTGCTGTATCTAATACCCAGATTGAAAAAAGCAATTACCTGGCTATCATATGCTTGATTCCACCTATTCCCCTTCATCCTGTAGCCTCCTTCATACACCTACTTTTTTAATTTTGTTTTTAAATTGAAGTTCATTAGGCTTGATTTCTTCAAAGAATTTTTTGTTCTTCTGGAACCAAAACTCTCTGATTACAGAACAAGCTGCTGTGATCCAAGCTTCTCTGACAATTGGGCTCTTGTTCCTTGCATAGTTCCATACATCATCAAAAGATTTTGGAAGTCTAGTAGAAAATACATCACACACCCATGCCCAGATTTTGATGCTGAATTGACATTCCCAAAGAAGATGCTGCATACTATCTTGGTCTTCCATGCATATGCAACATCTTGAAGCAAGTTCATAACCATTACCAAGCATGACAGTATCATCTACATAAATGCCTTGAAGAATTTTCCATACATTACTGGCCATGCTTGGATGTAGAAATGTATTCCATATATGAGATGCACAATGTAGTTTGGGTTCTTTATGTATTAACAGTTCTATTGCATAAGATGTTTTAAACTTACCAGATATTTCACCAGTCCACACCAATGAGTCCTGCCCTCCCCCTATATATGGTAAACACAAAGAACTGATGATTGGTTGAATTTCAGTTGGTATGCACCACCTGCCATTCTAAATAAAATATGCTACTTTTAGATGCTCAGTGGCTTTAACATAAGTATTAGTGTTAAGATTTCCATTTAAAGGAGCATCACCAATCCAGTTATCATGACATACATTAACCTTCTGCCCATTTCCAATGCACCATCTAATATTTTCTTTCAATGCCTCCCAAGCCCACTTCAGTCCAGGCCAAATAGAAGAAAGTTTCCAGTTTACATTCCATTTCCCATGTTTATTTAAGTACTTAGCTTTAATAAATAAGGCCCATTCATCATCGGAATTTATAATTCTCCACATCATTTTCATTAACAGAGCTCTGTTGATGATTTCAAGTCTTTGTAATCCTAAGCCACCTTCACTATAAGGAGTGCATACTTTTCTCCAAGCTAGAATTGTATACTTCCTCACATCTCCATCACCAGACCAGAGAAAATTTCTTATTATTTTTTCACAGACTTTAATTACTGATGCAGGCCACTTGTACACACCCATATTGTAAATTGGGATACTGAATAATACAGATTTTATGAGAACCAACCTATCCTGAAAAAGATAGTAGTTTCCCCTTCCAAGATGCAAGCTTTCTCTGTATTAACTCTACCATAGGCCACACTGTAGATACTTTAACTCTGTCAAGAGATAAGATAACTCCTAAGTACTTGTCAGGGAAGTTACTGAGCTCCATATGCAGAATTTCCTTGATCTGATTTTTCCTCATAGCAGAAGTACCATCAATAAAAAGCTTACTTTTGGTTTTATTTATGATTTGACCTGAACCTTTTTGGTAATCATCCAATAACTTCATGAGATTAGTTATAATTTTCTTGGCTCCATTACATAAGAGGAAAACATCATCTGCAAAAAATAAATGTGTTGGATGGATGCCTTTCCTAACTACCATTGGAATAATCAAACCTTCAGCCACCTTCTTATGAATGCTTCTACTTAGAACATCCTCCATAATAACAAAGAGAGTTGGTAATAAGGGGTCACCTTTCCTTAGACCCCTTCAAACAGAAAAGAATCCATGAGGCCCTCCATTGACCATTACAGATAATCTGGCTGATTCAAATAAAACTCTTAACCAATGACACCAGGAATTAGAGAATCCATACTTGCCTAGTACTTGAAATAAAAAATCCCAACTTACAGAGTCATAAGCTTGAGATGTATCTAGTTTTAATCCAACATTTCCACCCTTTCTCTTTTTCTTCATGTCATTGACTATTTCAGAAGCTAAAATTATCTTTTCTTGAATGCTTCTTCCTTTGATATAAGTAACTTGCTGAGGTGTAATCAGTTTTTTCATAAGAGAACTCATTCTTGTATTTATGATCTTTGTAAAAATCTTGAAACTCACATTACTCAGACCAATTGGTCTAAATTGATTGGGAGTTTTTGCACCTACTATTTTAGGCAAAAGAACAAGAAAATTTGAATTAAGGCCTTTTGGAATAAATTTCCTCCTCCAACAAATCTACACAGCTTGCACTACATCATATTGTATAATCTGCCAGCATGCTCTATAGAAGCAACCATAGAAGCCATCAGGTTCTGGTGAACTGTCAGGATCCATACTGAAAATTATAGATTTTATTTCCTATGCTTCAGGTAAAGCATCCAGCATTTGTTGATCCTCATCTGTAATTACTTTTGGAATTACTTCCAGTAAAGACTCAGTATCTTCAGATTCTTGAACTTGAAATTTTTGCTTGAACTGTTGCATAAGAGTTTCTGCAATGATTTTCTGATATGATACCAAGTTTCCATTGGAGTCCTCCAGTTCACTTATAAGATTTTTTGATTTCCTAATATTTAAATTTGTATGAAAGAATCTGTATTAGCAGAACCTTCTTTAACCCATTTGATTCTAGCCTTTTGCTTGAGCATAGTATTTAGCTAGACTTCTTTACTATTGTAATCATTTTCAGCAGCAACAAGATTATCTAGAGCTTCAATATCATGAGGATTCTGATCTGATATGACCATTGCTTTCTGAACTTCTTCTTCAGCTTCTTTGATTTTAACATGGATATTACCAAAAACTGACCAATTCCATTGCCTTAAAATATTCTTCAATCTTTTTAATTTTTGTTGAAATACATAAGCAGGATCACCTACTATTTTTCAGTCCAACTTTGAGATACTACATCCATAAAACCTGGATGAGTTAACCACATTTTCTGAAACTTGAAGGGTGCATTTGAAGGTTTAGGGATAATTGCACCACCACCTAACAAGGTACTATGATCAGAAGCAATCCTCAAACCCACTTTGTGACTCCAATTCTCATGCATTTGGAACCACTTATGATTATAAACAGCTCTGTCCAGATTACACAGAATTCTCCTATCCCCATGTTGACAATTGGACCAAGAATGCAATAAACCTGATTTAGGAGCTTGTATCAAATCGCAGTTATTAAGACAATTATTAAATTCTTGCATTGCTCTTCTATTTTCTGCCTTACCACCAATTTTTTCATCTTGAGAGACAATAGAATTAAAATCACCAATAGCAAGCCAAGGTTTATTCATCTCACTAATACTTTCCATCTCAGCCCATAGAAATCTTCTTTGAATAACCCCTACATGAGCATGAATTCCAGATACTAGAGCTCCACCTATTTCCACTGTGATCATTTGGCTAGACAGGGAAACTACTCTTGGTTCTGGTAAAGTTGTGTTCCAAAATAACCAAATATTCCCTTTTTTATTAGAAAATGAATTGTGAATCACTTTATTTTCCATTCTAGGAAAATTAAGTTTACTACAGAAGGAAGCACTGCAAACTACTTTGGGTTCAGCTATAAAAACTAAAGAAGGTTTAAATTGATTAATTAAAGTCCACAACTTTTTTTGAGCCCTAGTTATTCTAAGGCCCCTAAGATTCCAAAAGAGAACTTTCATTGCAAAGATTGGAGGCCCTTAGTACCTCCTTTTGCATTATTTTTCCTAAAATTGTATTTACCAGGAACTGGCTGAGATGTTACTTTGTTTATTACATGATTTTGTTGATCCCTAGAAGGAGGTACTTGCTTTGCTGCTGGTTTTTGAATTACTCTAGACCAAGAAGTTGAAGGTATTTGCTCCTCTGAGATAGATCCATCTTTGCCATTAACATATTTAACCACGTTGTGTTCTAATGTATTGTCTTCGACTACTTGAAGAATTTTTTCTGAAACAACAGTTTCTTCATGCATATTCTTATCATTTTCTTCATCAGTTGCTTCCTGTAATAAACCAAACCTTCATGTAAATATTATGACTGGCTTTAATACCTGCTGAATAAAAGATGTTGAAGTATGAATTGTATTAATTGGAGTTTGAAAAACGTCAAAAGGGTCTCTAATACTGTTTGATTTATGAATTGTATTAATTGGAGTTACAGCTGTTGTAGATCGTACAGGTGAATGATTAGAACCTACTATGAGATAATATGCTAACATTTGACTTGGGAAAACTTTGATTGCCTTGTGATGTCTTAATTTCATTAGAAGCTTCTTGAAACCTACATTCTGTGAGAACATGACCAATAATTTTCCATTTGTCACAGAATTTTGGTGGCTTAGTGAGTATAACATTCTGCATAAAACCCCTATACTTTGTTTTAATCCATAGTTTACTAGGAATTTTCTTCGCAAAATCTATGTTAACAAGAATTCTTGCATAATAACCACTCTCAAACTTCAAAGTTGCTTCACCAACTTTAACAGGATCTCCCGAAGCTCTGCAGATAGTAAATAAGGTTTTCTCATCCCAGTATTCCAAACTGAGACCTGGAAGATGAACCCAAATTAATGCTAATGATGTTCTATGATTTTCAGGACGAAAATTAGGAATCCAATTTCTGTACCATAATACCTGATTATAAACTTCCCATCTTCCAGCTTGAATCATATTCTTATCCTCTTTGTTGTCCAATTTGAAAATAAAGAATCCTTTTCCTAATGGAATCATTTGACATTGCCCTTTCAATTTCCATTGATTTTTCAAATTTTGAACCGCATCAGAAAATTTCAGATGAAGAAGATCAAGACGACCGATAAGAGAAAATTGCCAAGCCACACATCTTTCATATGTATCATTAATTAGGTCTACCGATGGATTTTCCTCATATGGTTTGTCTAAATCTACTACAGATGAATCCATTTCTGAATTCTTATTTTGCTCCATGAAAATTAAAACTGATAACCTAATGAAAACTAAAAAGATCTATAGCAATAATAGTGAACACCAATCATTTTCAGATAATATTTGTAAGAAATCACTTGAATTAATGACGCTGAGAACATAAATCAAAGCAAAAGATGATGAAGAAAATGACTGAGTCAATCGCTGATCCTCAGAGCTCGACTCAGTCCGCAACCACTCTATGCACAACTTTTTTTCAATCACCTATTTTCATATCAACTGAGGCACCAGACCAAATTTTCTTTGTAACTGAATAAAGAGCTTTCTTTTGGGTGTGTATCACCGTACGTTAATTCCGGGTAGAATGGTGAGCTACCCAACCTCCCACCAATAGAAGCACTACTCTTTGATCTCTTGAGTGCTAATTTTGTTAATCATGAGGGTGACGTCTATAGATGAAAGCCACCTTTTTGTAGTTTGATTTGCAGTTAGCACTATTCTCTCTCTCGCCAACAACAGATCCATAGAAACACCATCACCATCAACAAGGGAGCGATATCAAAATCTACAAGGAAAGTCGAAGTTTGAGGTTTACAAGCAACAATACAAGGAAGAGCAAATTTTATATCCGAGTAAAGCAACAAACAGTGAGCGGATTTTTATATACACGTTGAAGACTTACATATAAGGAGCGGAATTCTATATCCAAGTATGAAGACTTATTTACAAGAGCGAAGAAAATCAAAAGACGCGAGTTATTGAAGTTTAGGATATAGAGACAATACAAGTTGTGAAGAACAAAGTGGTAAAGTACTTATTTCATGGTCATGTTAATTTTAATTTCGTTATTTTTTTTTAGTTGCAATCTTTTTATCAAAAAAAAAAAGAAAAAAAAATTAAAAAAATTTAAAAATATAAAAAAAAAGAAAAAAAAAAGAAGAGCAAATACAAAAAGATTTGCGTTTAGATTGTTATTTGTTCAATAAGGCCATGGGGAAGAAAAATATATAAAGAAGTTTCAAGCAACAAGGAAATAGAGGAAAAGAATTAAAAATTGTCGAAGTTTTATGAAGTTCAAGAGTTTATCATCAATAGTTGAAGACCGAAGACGAAGACCAAGAAGATGAAGAAGACGAGCTGAAGACTACGTTTCCATTGGATGATGTGAGAGTGGTGTTATCATCATTGCAATCAGATGTGAAGGTGGTAAGTACTCTCATCCTCTATTTTTAATAATAATGGTTGACTTTATTAGAGATCCTCAGAAAAAGTCTTTTATTTCCAACGATATTGTGGGGTCTTCAGAAATAATTCGGAAGGTTTTCTTCCCACCATTCAACGTGTGTAGGATTCTCTCTTCATTCCTACATACACACATGTGAGACCCATAAAAAAACTGTCTTATTGAGTGCAATTATCATAAAATCCTTTTAAGTGAGGCAGAAGTCGAGGCGAAATGCTTATTGATCGCTCTCAAACACGCGTTTTCTCATTATGGTGTGGTTATTTCTCACTCAATATTTAAAAATGAGAATATGTTCTTTGGTATTTCTAACTTCTTATCACTAGTATGCAGAAACTCTATGTCCTCATAGCTCTTTGGATGCTTGGGAAGCTGGAACGCTTTGAAGTTGGAGTAGGTTTTGTGGGTATATCTCTCTTAATCCCTCACTATACTATAACTCGTCCACTAGGTACACCTAGGGGTTTAAATGCATGTTTCATTTGCTAAGTGCATCCGTATCTTCGACGACATGGAGTTGTTGTACTTTAGGTAGTTTGCTCGAGGAATAACAAAAGCTAAGTATGAGGGAATTTGATAAGTGCTTAATTTACATGTTTAGAGTGTCAATTCCATACTTGTTTTAGTTAGATTTCTTGCATATTATCTTTGTATTACTCTTGTTTTATATTTTATTTGTTTACTCAGGTGAATCATCCAAAGTCAGTGGAATTGAGGTTAAAATAGATAAAAAGGGGAAAGGATCAATAATTCTGTCAGAGTTACGGTTGGGAAATCATCTAAACCCAACCGTAGATGCACCATGTTCAATAGAAGTTATCAGAGTCATAGTTACGGCAGGAAAGGAAGCCGTATGCGAAGCCAGGGAAGCTTACGGTTTGGAAAGCATTCTCAACAAAACCCTAGGTACAAATGATAAGATATGAAGGATTTGAAGACACCATCATGTATAGGACGACGATACAAAAAGAACGCAAAAAGAATGAGCTTAATCGGACGTCAGATGTAGAAGTTATGGCCAAAATGGTGAATGAAGACAATAGAGGAAATTCTGAATCACCTACGGTTGGGAAACCTAACCGTACGCAAACTCAGGGGGACTTACGGTTGAGAAACCCAACTGTACGTAAATTCAGGGAAACATTCGGTTGCGAAACCCAACCGTAGACAGACATAAAAGGTGCGAATTTGGGCTTCTAAATCAAGGAAAACGCGGTCCCGGAAGGATTCTTAACCATATATTTCGTAGGTACTATATAAGGAGAATCCCAAGACATTAAGAAGGGACATCTCATATTATACTGTTGTTCTTCATCAATATTTTAGGGTTTACCCCTTTAGGGGGAAACCGGGAAACAGTGTAATCATGAGAAGCTAAACTTTATTGATTGAGGATGAATTCAATGTTGTAAGCATGAAGCTTTATTAATTATATAAATCTTTTCGTAGTTTGAATCACATCATCGTTTGTTTTCACTATTTTTAGGGTTTATGATTGATTAATTAGATTATTTGGAGTGCACTCTAGATTGATCTGTTAATTGTTCTATTGCTAGTATTGGGTTAGGACATAAGTAATTGTCGAATAATTCATACACAAGTAGAAATCGCGAAACCTTGCAGAGGGATTCTGTGGAGCAATTGCGAGTGAAGACAACACCAGCAAGTGGACCTTGAGATAAGAGTTTAACTACTGGGATCAACCTAATTCACAAAGCCTAAAGCGTTCGGTTGGATTACACCTTGAGTGAGATACTACTTGGTGGTTCGGTTGGATAGAATCTGGTATTAGAGAGCTTCCGTATCCGTGGTATAAGGAGTTTTGGGGATAGCACTGAGCTAGCTGTTGTTCTACGGTTGGTGATGAATGGTTATAAAGAAGATAGATAAATATTTTAATCCAGTTATCGCTTGGTAGCATCGAAGGATTCCTTGATCATCTCTTTCTTTTATTTGTTATTCTTTTTATTTTACTTTAAACCAATCTCCCTTGTCTTTTATTATTTTGCTGAATCAAATAACATATCAATTACACAGCTCTCTGTGGGAACGATCCTTACTACCGCTATATTACCAGTTAATTAGTGGAAAATATCTTGATTATTTGTTGTGGTTACGACACGCATCACCTCTGAAAACAAAATCATTTATGTGCCCAGTTAGGAGGATTATAAAGGAGATGAAACATCTAATTCTCCAGTGGATGCGGATGTAGAAACATCAAAATCCCCTAACATACCCGACATAAAGAGGCTTAGAGTCGTAAAGGCGGGACCTCAAATCTCATCACTGTATGCATTGTGATTCATCCTGTGTTCATAAAGGAAGTTTCTCTAGACCATTTGCAAGACATATATTATTAAGGCTTATCGTAGGAGGTTTGCTGTTCAATTATACAACAATAGAAGTACAAATTATTTGCAAGCGTTTTATATGAGTAATACTCGGTTGAAGTACAAATTATGATGGATATGCTGACTGTTTTTTTTTATGGTAGGTCAAGGGTGAACATAAACAAAAATGCACTTCCAATTTTTTGGGGGTTTAAGAGGGCAATTGATAAAAATGTTGTGTGGGATTTGGCTTCAAAGTTGGGCTACATATTAGGTGACTGTCAACGATCGCATAAGATAATCTATGATAGGAATCGCATTTTTTAATGCAGTACTTCCTCAAGTAGGCCTATTTGGAGTAAACCATTACAAGTATATCCTTTTGTGTAGGACTGCAGTGGGATTGATGTGAGTCAAATTTTTAGAGTTTTGGTATTCTTTTTAGCACATTTTCTTAAGTATTATTTTGATGATAATATGCCTCTCACTAAATGTTAAGGACATGCATATGTTAGTAGCTATGATGATTGTGTTGGCTGGCATGAATGTCTCTGATATTGAGTAGATACTAATTACGGATCAGTTTTTGTTTTTAGTAGCTTCTGTGAGGTTATCATTTGTCACTGTGTTTTATCCTTTTTTCAGGTTTGGTGGATATTTTCAACCTACATGTTTTCTATAACCAATAATGTTGAGTCATCACATTATTAATAGGTCACTTTTGTTCTTAGCAGGTTACCTTTGCGGGAGAAAGCAAATATTTTACATCCGAAGATGAATATATAGTGCAAATTCCAGTCGGTAATGTGGACGAACCTTGCTTGGGCAAGTTTTATTTGTCTTCGCAAAATATAGCATAGGAAAATATACATTTTATATGAACATGCATTATTTATTGAAAAATATTAAATGAAGAGGTTGATTTTTTTTGGAATGAAATGGCAGGCGCATCGCGCGTGCGTACTATACTAGTAGCTAATTAGCTATACAGAGAACTAGAGAAAGGTTGATTTTTTTTTGGAATGGAATGGCAGGCGCATCGCGCGTGCGTGTTATACTAGTAGATAATTAGCTATAGAGAGAACTAGAAAAAATACACTAAAACTATAACTCATCTCTAGGCCCATTATGTTGGGCTATACACTGCCTCCTTATGAGCTAGCCCAGCATCCCGTTCCTCCTGCAAATCCATAAATTTTTGCATCATTAATAATAATTCATTATTGATCTAGTGACCATCACAATATCACAAGTAAAATTGTACTGGAAGGCATCATCAAAGACAACTCTACATAGTGACTAGAATACATACTTGCACAAGAGTTGTGTCCATCAACAAACTTGAAAACATAATTGACATATATAGGTGATGTCATGATAGGGTACCCAGAGTCATTGATATTCAAGCGAAGTTGTATCTTTTCAATGAGAAAACAAAACTTGCAGGGGAGAACACACAGATTTGCACAAGAATTTTGGCCACTACAATGCTCGCCTGCATAATCATGTGAGACGAGATTAGTCATAACTGAATCATACAACATAGAAAACACAGAAGTTTTTAAAACGGAGGAAAAGTATCACAGAGGAAGATACCGGTATAATCTTTGCGGATAAAATCGTCAGACTTGATAATTTCACAGACGGTAATTTAAAAAAAAAAACGCCTAATTTTCAAACAGAAAGTATTCAAGAGAACCATCTAAGTTACTTATAGGAATCAAATCTAAGCTGCTATGACATGAATTGGAGGCTATATCACAAACAGTTTCAAATGTGGCATGCATGAGGTTTGGTTTCAATGTTTAGACATTAAATAAAGTTTTCAATTACAGCCCAAGAGGAGGGGCAAAATAGTGACACAACACTACGGGAGATCGAAACTAGGTTTTGGGATTAGCCGAACCCGAACCAGCATTCTCGTTCTTTCTCATTCTCCGATCATTGATATAAATCATCACAGCTTCCGTGATCCCGTCAGTAAGCTCCATGTCGGTGCTTCTTTTGCGCCTCATCCAGTTGGCGAGTCAACTCAGCAGCAGCGTCGCCAAGCTTAGTATTCAATTGGACGACCTCCTCCTCCAAAGCTTTGACCTTTCCTTGCTCAGCTGCAGAAAACAGGAACCTAAAATGGTTATGACCCGAGAAAATGAAAGTACGAATTAGCGAGAAAAGAGAATACTGCATGCTTATGGACCTGAGAGTGTGGGTAAAACTAATTTTCAGGTTTCTTCTGATTTGGAAAGTGAAGTCTCAAGTACACACATCTTCAAAACCATCTCATCATATTGCTGCTCATTTTAAGCTAGATATTTCGTCTAAAAGATATCACTAGACTTAGAATATTGGCACACTCCAACATCAATAAAAAACAAAAGAACTAGGTAAAGTACCTTTGGCTTCATTTAGCTTCTTCTCGAGCTCCCGAGACCGGTGTTGTTCCTCCTGCAGCTGAGTCCGAAGGTGGGCTATTTCTTCCAATTTATTTTGACGAATAGCAGCCTCAAGAAGTTTCTGATTCCCGGCCTGCAAACACCACGGGTGAAGGAGCCGATCGGGAAAGAATAAAACAAACACGTGGTCGGGGTAGTATTATTCACAACAAGGTTGAGGAATTCATTCATGGCAGGACCATCTAGGGGCACAACCTGCAACATCTAGGCGAAAGTAAGCTTGCTGAAACTAGAAGAGGCAATGACACCAAGTGAATCAGAATCAGCACCCGAGAATCTAAACATCGAACCACCAACCAAGCCTTGGTTCAGAGGAGGATTCCTTTCAATGTTCTTAATAGGATCGCTCTCCCGAGAATCTTGGCCCTTCATATCATTTCTAGAAACCTTGGATTGATTCTGTTTTCCTCTTTCCAGAGTTTCCTCCAGGCACACCCTTAGCTCCTTCACAACCTTTTTCAGTTTTGTCACCTACAACGGTAGAGGAGACAGCAAAAGGCTGCTTCCTGACCAACTTTTTTGGTTTAAAACAAGATAGAGGAATCCGATCATCAGAGTCCTCACCACCTTTCCCGGAGGAACTATCTACAACATCTTCACCAGTCTTCGGCTTCTGCAAAAACAACAGCGTCAGATCCATTTAAAAGTGTTTGTAGTGAAAGATAATATCGTTACAATTAATTGTCATGAGATACAAAACATGTTGTTCTGATTATAGGAATTGATCAATTTGACTCAGCATTTGAGTTATTATGGTATATTCACTAAATGTAATAGCAGTTGAGGAACTTGCAGTTTGTAAATATCAGAGCTTGAGAATTCTATTTGTTGTAGGAGCTTGTCAATATCATCATTTGCAGTTGTGAAACTTGCTCAACGGTAGCCTCAGTACCAGATAAAAATTTGGTATGGCAGGTTCATAAAGTTTAGTCACATATCAAGCTACAAACTCTAGTAAACAAACACTTCTAATGATTTGAGCAGCGGAAACGACAAATAAAGATGCAATTCAATACCAAAGTTGATATGTGAACAAGCATTGGACATAGAGTATCAATGCTGAAGGTGTTTGTAGAAACTCTTGGTGAAAGTTTCAATTAAATTTTGGTAAAATTTGATAAAGTTTATGCTGTAAATTTTTTGAAATTGTGATATAAAAGATGAAAATCATAAAGTCTGAAGTTGAGGTTGATAAAGGTTGATAAGAGTTTCTGAATGTTGCAGAAAGACTTTATAAATGTGATGTTCATACGGAATTTCAAGTGTTAACCACAACATAAGTCTTGAGCAATCAGAATAAGTCCATGAACAAACACAAAATATTGAGAGCAAAATATCCAGAATAGCAACAACAAACTAAATTGATGAGGTTTATCATAAGTTTCAAGTGGTTAATAAATCAAAATCACCAGAACTTTCTACAATTGTTTTAATAGGTCTGAAATTATCTTGATGTGCAATGAATCATCGGAAGAACAAGTAACAGAAACTTACAAAGGTTATGATTCTTCAACCAAAGTACAATACTCTTCTTCTCAGATGCTTGAGAAAACATTTATGTAAGAAAGAAAATGGATTTCAGATCTAGTTTTGATTCAGATTTCTATTTTGAAAAAGAAAGAAATGTGCATTTGAGATTATTAGGTTTTGGGTGTCAGGATAATAAGAAGTAACTGAAGCAGATTTAGTCGCCGGCAAAGTGATAACAGTTAGATGCGATTTGGATTTTAACCTTCCTTAGTTTTTGTAGGCTAAAAAAACAAGGTTTCACAGTTCTCCCAAATATCTAGAATACAAAAATCCTAACCTGGAATAGTCAGCTATTTTATCTTTAAAATAGATGATTGTCCTAATTTTTTTTCACTTGACCAATTTTCAAATTTATTTTTTAATTTTCCTAAATTTTCTTCTTTATAAACTTATTTTATTATAAACTTAATAATATGCAAATCAAATGTTTTCTGATAAAACTACCTATTAGACAAAAAAAAAATATAACATATACCCATACGAAATTTTATGCAAGAACGGACAACATCTAAACTATTTTATAATAATCTTAAGTAAGTAAGAGAAAACTCTAACCCATTTAAATTTTATGTTGTGAAAGGTGCCAAGCATGGCGGAGCTGGAAATTTAATTTGGGGTGGCTTTGGGCATAGTTCCGCCTACCTCAAAGATAAATCAGAAGAAAACATGTTTCATCTCATCCTTTACACCATTAAAAAAGGAAACAAAATAGGGCCACGCAAGCGTAACGAGAAAGGAGCGGTACAAAATAGGGCCTCTCTTCCGAGTAAGCTGCAAAAAATGAATTGTCTGAAAAACTTGGCCACCCGGCTAAAAGAACTAGAAGAGATCCGAAGCGATCAAAATCATACCTGATCAACATTGGATGGAGATGGTGAAGCCATTGAATATAATTAAGGAGTGGGAGTATGACGATGATGTTTATGATGATCAAAACAGTGAGAAACGTAGATGATGATAATGACGTAACAAACCATTCTCCTTCATTTTGTGACCGAAGCAAGCCTGGAACGGTCATTTCTTGGTTTAGGCCAGGATTGTACAGATTGATCTCTCGAATCAAAAGTACTCCCGTGTAGTGCATTGTTTAGGGTTTAAGATTCGTTTCTCATCCACATACACAAATTTACCAAAACCAGCAGAAACAATTTTCACCCACAAACAATTGGCGACCACAGTGGGAGATTAAATCTCTCGGTTGCAAATTCAATTCCCGATTTCATTTCCATCCCAATTGGTCTTAGGAAAAATTCAAACCCGTTTTAAATTTCCTAAATTTCGCAAGATGGTTGATCTTAGGAATGGTTAAGAAACCCTCAATCCCAATTTTACTTCTCCTAACACCGAAAATATTCCACATGTTATCCCTGAATCCGTTCTTTCATTCAAAACCATTGTCGGGGCTATGGAGTCTCGATATTTAATAACTATTCATGATTTGACGAAAATCCTGAATGATATTGTCGGGAATCAAGCTACTATTGTCAAGACGCAGGACAAAGTATTTACGCTTCTGAAAGCACTCACGGATCAACTGTCAAAGGAACCAACACGTATTCATTCTGGAGGAAATGCCATCAACCATTCATTTTGGATCAATGCTAATGGTGTTAGTATTTTTTCCAAGATTCCTATTCCTACTCCTAGTGAGGAGGATGAAGCCTATGGTCACGCTAAATGGAAAGGTGTCCACAAAGCTAACTTGTCTGCTCATGAAGATCAAAATATGTTTCCTCAAGATCAGAAAGAAGACTCGTGGGATTTATCACGTTCTCATCAGAGTCCTCGCAATGAAAAGGTGATTTCATTATGTGCGTCCTTCTTGGAAAATATCAATTCCCATATTGCATCAGAAGCTGCTAAGAGATCCGCTGCTGCTTTACTCAGTCGATCCGAACCTTTCCAGAATGAAGAAGCTTGTCAAGACGTTCAGGAAAGCAGGCGTCTTTCTAATAAAATATCCAACCTCTAGTCAATCGCTAATGAAGGAAGAAAGAGAAAAACTCCAGTAGCGGAAAAACAACCCAAACGTGTGGCACCAGCGCATCAGACGGCTTCACCCCAGAAGGTCGCGACTAAGATTCCTGTGCAACAACAAGAAAATGGAGATGCTGCTCCAAACTTCCCGTTCCCGATCGAGAAATTAATTGAACTCCCTGAAGTATGGATTCAAGACGATGCCATCAAACTACCTCCTGTTAGGCGCCTACCAACTGAAGAACAAATGGAAAATCCAAAGTATTGCCATTACCACAGGTTCGTCAATCATCCTACCAATGAATGCAATGCTCTGAAGCGCATCGTCCAGGAAAAGATAGATTCAAGGGAATTTCGCCTGGGGACTAAAGATTCTCCGCCTTGCCACGAATCGACATAAAGGTGTGACAATAAAGGACAACTTGGGACTTCTCGCGGCCGAGATTGCATCACACAATAAACTCGGATTTGCAACCTGAAAATTCAGTTTCGTGGAGAGACCCTAAGCGAATAGAGTATGTGGCCGTATCGGACGAGAGCAAAAAGGGAATGGCCAACACCAATATACCATCCGCAAGCGCAGTCAGCACGTCCCATGGCGTTACATCCTCTACCCCCAACACCAGCGGCACCGGAAGCATCCCCTCTTACGTGACGCCTCTTATTACCAGAGCTAGAGTCGCCGCTACTCTTAATATTTCTTCGAGCATGACCGTCTCCAATCATCACCAGAGCTGCCACCACTTCTTCGTCAGGACGAGAGACTGGAGGAGCCAGAAGAAACCAACTTTCCCATTACCATTATTGATTTAATGGAGAGACAGAAAGTTCTTTCCAAAACTCATACGGACATGGCCACAACTCAGAAGGAGACTCTTCAACGTTTTTCTCCAGAAGCCGCTCTACTTCAACGTTTCGCTCCAGAAGCCGCTCCGCTTCAACGTTCGCTCTCAAAGTCACAACATTCTCCCTTGTAGCCGCCACTCCTCCTTTCCAAGGATTGTGTCGTAGCCGCCGCTCCTTCCTGCCAAGGATTGTGCCGTAGCAGCCACTCCTTCCTGCCAAGTATCGTGTCGTAGCCTCCACATTCCCATTGTGAAGGATCATGATCGCAACCATCCAGGGTTTGTAGTCGTGGCCACCTTTTGATCCATACCGCTAAAAGCTCATGGTCGTGGACAGTTTACTCGCTCCTTTGTTGATACCAGCCAGAGCTTCACCATAGCAACAATTACTACAAAGTCACCATTATGGATGCAAGATGGTGATATCTTTATCATGGTCAACCCACCGACCATACAAGATAGAAACATGTAAACCACACTTGGGGATTGAGGCTCTAAATGGAATCCCTTCACTGTCAAAGCTCAAAATACACGGTCAACCAAAAGGTCATAACCACGACAAGGTCATCTACTCTTCAAGGGTGTAGTGTAAGAATATCATCACCTCTCTGTCTATAAGGCGCCTGCAACACTTTACGAGGCCGCGGAGGATCCCAAGCCTGCTCGGAGAAAACAACTTCAGAAACTAAAGAGAAGTGCGACTGGGGACTTCTCATTGCAGTCCATCAAAGAATCCAAAAGCAAGCCACAGAGATACATTCACATATCCGGCCACGCCATCGGATCAAACAGAAGTATAACCGGGGACTACTCACCGCATCCCGTTCCATGCAATAGTCCAAGATTCATAAGATGGTTCAAAGGATGTCACTTGGAACGAAGTCCTTGAAGACTTGATAGCAGCACATCGGAAACGGAACTTCTCTCAACTCATCTATTTCACCCAATGGCTTCGGAAGATTTCGACCATACAAGCATCCACAGCATATAATCATCGCAATCAGAAAGTCTAAGTACCAAATAACCTAAAGTCAAGGATGAACCAACAACGCAACCACAATTTCCAAGATTATCCCTAACATTATTTCATCCATCCGTCCCAAGAGCGTAATGGAGTTTGGTAAATTTTGAAATCCACTGGAGAGGTTAGATACTCATTATTCTGGAATCAGAACCTTATTACACATTCTGGAGAAGATCGATGGTACTGTTGGGTGGATACATGCGAGAGCACCTATCTTGAGTTCTCCTGGCTTGCCTTGCTGTTGATTATAACTATTGAAGATTGCTTTATTTCCATTAATGCTTGCTCTACCACTGCTAACAAATGACGAAGAGGCCAGATGTTGCAGTTGAAAGCACGGAGCCGGACGAACAACAAAAACAGAAGAGGGTCGATACCCTTTTCATACGAACGCAGTTTCTAGAGTTTGAACAGAATAAGGATTCCTTATTGCTCCATAAACGAGAATAGATGACTAGGCGCACCACAATCATGATCCATAGCTGAAAAAGTAGTGTGCCAATATCTCCGCTCCATGACGGAACCAGTAGCATGCAAGGCACGAAGAACACCAGTCTCTCAACCTACAACAGTCCATGGCGCCAGCACTCCGTGGTCAAGCCAACTCTCCATGGCTCCAGCACTCCGTGGTCAGGCCAACTCTCCATGGCTCCAGCACTCCGTGGTCAAGCCAACTCTCCATGGCTCCAGCACTCCGTGGTCAGGCCAACTCTCCATGGCTCCAGCACTCCGTGGTCAAGCCAACTCTCCATGGCTCCAGCACTCCGTGGTCATGCCAACTCTTCATGGCTCCAGCATTCCGTGGTCAAGCCAACTCTCCATGGCTCCAGTACTCTATGATTAAGTTAGCGCCAACGCTCCAGCATTCCCTGATCCAACCAGCAATCCTTCCAAGTGCCATTTCCACCGTTCCACAGACTGAAGCCATCAACGCCATCATCACCGTTTGGTAGCCAAAGTTCCAGCGCCATCATCACCGTTTGGTAGCCAAAGTTCCAGCGCCATCATCACCATTTGGTATCCAAATTCCACCGCCACCATCATCGTTTGGTAGCTAAAGTTCCAGCGCCATCATCACCTTTTGGTAGCCAAAGTTCTAGCACCATATTTTCACCATTCCACGGACTGAAGCAAGTTTCACCATTCCACGGATTGAAGCCAGTTTCACCATTCCACGGACTGAAACCAGTTTCCACCATTCCATGGACTGCAGCCAGTTTCCACCATTCCATGGACTGAAGCCAGTTTACACCATTCCATGGACTGAAGCCAGTTTCCACCATTCCATGGACTTAAGCCAGTTTCTACCATTCCGCGGACTGAAAGCCAGTTTCCACCATTCCGCGGACTGAAATCCAGTTTCCACCAACTCCACGGACTGAAGCCAGTTTCCACCATTCCACGGACTAAATCCAGTTTCCACCATTTCGCGGACTGAAGCCAGTTTCCACCATTCCACGGATTGAAGCCAATCGCCATCTCCATACGTCCGTGACCTATCCTTCTAGCGCCATCCACCGATCCGCAGACCAAGTTGCAGCGCCATCTCTGCCGATCAGTAGCCAGAATTCCAGCGCCAACGCCAGCACCCTATGGCCAAGCCGGAATTACGCAAAGTCGCTAATACAAGGATCACGGATTCCTCATGCCTGCCAAAGGTTAGCAAAATTCTTCATGGAAATCTCTTCATAACTTGCCTTTTTGATTTTTATCCTTGTCTGTCACCATCTTATACTCAACAATGCCACTGTTACGAGCTAAGCAGGGGACTTAATGTCGATGGTGGTTTTTAGTTGAGGTCTAAATTTATAAAAGTCTATCTACCTAACCCGACATCAGATAAAGTAGACATTGATATGTGTATATTCCGCAGGGAATTTGAATAATATATCAAAATCTGATGAGTGCCTATGTCTCACTTCATATTATATTGAAACTCAAGCTCCTAGATGAATTTTTCGCTAGTATAGAGCCTAATGAGTGTATAAGCTCCTAGATGCATTACTCGCAAATGCCGGAGCCTGCTGAGTACTTTTCTTGTGCTTATGTTCCCCGACAGAACCCTGAATATTGGTATGGCATGACAGATTTGTGTTCACTCGCAGCAGAGTATCACGGACCTCCAAGTACCAAGGTTAAGGCCATTGCAAAAAATACTCAGTCAGAAAGCAAAGAATAAACAGAGCCGCGGAGTAGGAGCAACAACGAGGGAAGCGTGGCGATGACCTAGGCCAGCCGACGCCACTTGGACACGCCCCATGCTACCCAACCAGCCCTTACTCCTTTGTTGACCAATATGATCGCTTTAAACCTGCCACACTTCCATGAGTTGTGGTTAGGCCCATACTTTCCGGCCTTATTCCCTATCGACCAATTAGGTCGCATTAAACCTGCCACGCGCACCAAAAGGGTGGCCACGCCCGTGCTTGGCCGGACCCCTACTTTAATTGACCAATCAGGTTGCTCTATACCTGCCACAGCTTTAAAATAGGTGGAAATTGTGTCAAGAGGTCGCCATACTAAGTTGGCTTCCCAAAAACCGCGCCAACATGCTAACGACATGCTAAACATGCCAAAACGAGCATGCCAGGCGCACATGCCAAACGACATGCCAAACATGCCAAAAAAGCATGCCAATCACACATGTCAAACGGGCATGCCAAGTGCACATGCCAAACATGACACTTACAACGGCAGCATGCCGAAACGTGCCAACCCACTCTCTGTTCGTGACCAGAATCACAACAGACTTCAATTTTTCTAGGCTAAACGTAAGCGCGGCCATGCTCTAGTGGCGGTGGATGAAACCCTAATTTCTAATCGTGGCACAAAACTATGCCACCTCGGGCCCACAACATGCCACAAGCCGTGCGGACTTAGGAAACCTAAAAAAGGCGCCACACCATAGCCACTCGTGGAAATATTTGCTCATGTGGTTGTTTCTACATGGTGGCCTGCCTATGGATCATCTGGCATGACTCTGGCACCGTTTGTATAAAATTCCATGCCACGGCCACCTACCGCATGCCGCATGCGCTAATTAGGGTTTCGGCATGCCAAAACCTAATTTACGCAAAGTTGTTACGCCAACCAAGCCAAATAATGTTCCACATAGCATTAGGATTGATATAGCCACTGAAATTGATGTTGCCACACCACATTGGAGTCTAACACCAATGTGCCAAAATCTAGTGACCATGGATACGTCAGGCGCTACTTGCACCATCGTGCCGCTGGCATGCACAAGCTATGCCAGCCATTCCGCCGTGCCACTGGCATGCACGAACTATGCCAGCCATGATGCAGTTCCACTGGCATGCGCTAAAAGCGCCACTATGCCATTATCAAGCACCAACAGGATGTGGCCATAATCAATGACTACCCTTCCTCATGAGATGCAATCTCAGCCGTCCAAGTTCGCCACCGAACTGACATGCTTGTGGCAAGTTTTAGGCGACCAACCGAGATAAGCCTAAATCTAGTGGCCATGGCTACGCCAGGAGCTACTTGCACCATCGTGCCGCTGGCATGCACAAGCTATGCCAGCCATTCCACCGTGCCACTGGCATGCACGAACTATGCCATCCATGTCGCAGTTCCACTGGCATGCGCTAAAAGCGCCACTATGCCAAGATCAGGCGCCAACAGGATGTGTCCAAAATCAATGGCTACCCTTCCTCATGAGATGCAATCTCAGTCGTCCAAGTTCTCCACCGAACTGACAGGCTTGTGGCAAGTTTTAGGCGACCAGCGGAAATAAGCCTAATAGCATCACATGTTATTTTCCTGTGGAAAGTCTCTTGACTTTGACTTGCCACACGTAGCAAAATGCTACATGTTTTCCACGAAAACACTAGAGACATCAAACATGTCACAAACTGGGGGATACTCATCAGGGTATTGGTCTGGCATTTTACAGATTGCGGCGTGCAATACGCCCGTTATAAGAAAGTGTCAGTAAGCGGAACAGTTAGTGGTGGAAAATAGTAATGGGTGTAAACGGATCCACTTCCTTCATCGTGGAAGCATGGTTTCTGACGGTTACACGTTACTCCACTCTTCCATCACTCAATCGTTCCCACTTCCTACGAGACCAGAGTACGTTTAATCATGACTTGTATAAATAGGTTTCACCTATTTCCACCAAACAACAAGTTTTGGTCAGAACAACAACATAGTATCCAGAAATCATCAAAGAACTGATAGCTTTTCATTCTGCAAGCCATTTCCACTTTCTGAAACAAGTCATAAAACAACCATACCTTCAGAATTAACCATTCTGGTCTCAACACCTTCTTCGCTTCCCTTCCTAAGACCAACCCTTCTCCTTCACTTTGTGACCGAAGCAAGCCTGGAACGGCCATTTCTTGGTTTAGGATAGTCTTGTACAGATTGATCTCTCGAATCAAAAGTACTCCCGTGCAGTGCATTGTTTAGGGTTTAAGATTCGTTTCTCATCCACACACCCAAATTTACCAAACCAGCAGAAACAGTTTCCACCCACAAACATGAGGTAGAACCGAAACTTTTTTTGGTAGAACCGTGATACCCATGATTGGTGATTTGATATGATAATCAAGAACGCGCAATTGGGTGATATCAAAACTAATTGGGGGATATGAATTACTTCCCCCAACCAATAGTGTTTGCTAAGGGGTGTTTTTGGGGGACAAAAAATACTAAAATACCCTTCCTTCAAAAAAAAATCAAAAAACTAAATCATATCCCCCATTTTCATCTTCACATCTTATTAATCTCTTTTATGGTTAGGGCTTTGAAACCTAAAATTCCCCACTCCCTTTCAAATTGTCTTCTCCTTCTCTGTCGGCTCCTCACTTTGAGATCGTTTTTTTTTTACATCCGAAAGTGATGAATACCATGTCGGAAGTGATGAATACCATGCCGGAAGTGATGAAGACCATGCTAGTATAGATGAAGACCATGCCGGTAGTGATGAAGACTATGCCGGAAGTGATGAAGACCTTACCGGTAGTGATGAAGACCTTTTCAGAAATAATTTTTTATATCGCCGGAAGTGATGAAGACCATGCCGGAATTGATGAAGACCATACCGGAAAATGGTGCCGGCATGCTTGGTAACTAACATTCAAAGTCGTAACTAAGTGCCGGCATGCTCAATCTGTCAATGCCGGTACTTAAGTGATAAAAAAAATCAAGTTTCTGGATACTTTACATCATGTGCTGGTGGGCCCGGAGATGTGTATAATTGAAGCGATAAAAACGGGGGCCTACAGTAATACCGCAAGTGCACGGTCGTCGGTTGTAGCTCGTGCAAGTACGGGTCGATCCACAGAGATCGGGTGTGTTTCGGAAGTGTTTTAGCTAATTGGGTTCCTAGATTTGCTTTGGGCTTAGAAGCCTTTTGGAAATGTTGGGCTTAAAGTACTAATGGGTTTGTTAAAATGAACTGAGCTTGGGCTCAGTTATCTTTGAAGTGCAAATGGGCTTTGGGCTTAAACTTAGGCTTTTGATTAAGCCTGAATTGGATTGGGCCTTAATGAATTTGGGCTTTGGTCTTAAACAAATGGGCTTTGGGCTTGACAGTGAACCAGATTGGGCTCAGCTGGCTTTGGCAGGCAGCAGGAGCTAATCAGGACTGCACAACAGAAGGGCAGCTGCAGGAGAAGAAGTGGCAGGGTGGCAGAGTGGAGCTGCAACAGAGAGTGGTAAACAGCAACAACAGCTAGACAAAGGCAACAGCAACAGCAACTGCAGAGCCAAAGCAACAGCAGCTGCAGCAGAGAAATGGAAGTGGCAGCAGCAGCAGCAAAGTTGCAGCAGGGGAAGCAATGTGGCAGTGCAGCAGTAGAAATGCAGCAGCAACAACAGCACAGGGCAAGGAACAAAGCAACAGTAAAATAACACAAGATGAACCAAGGCCTAAGGCCAAGGGCAGGAGTGATAAAGAAACTGAAATGAAGCAAACATAGAAAAGAAATTGTGGAGGGGAAGTGCAGGGGATGAATGAGAGTTTCCTTTACCTAGCCAGTTCACCTAGGTTAAGTTCTTGTCAAATATCTAGTTAACCAACCTTACAGCCTTAGCTAACCCCTAGTATTGGCTGTCTGTTTAAAGCACAACCAATCACAGACTAACTAGGCAGTGGCTCACTAACTAATGAAGCTAATGAATTCCTTAGAACCACCACAGACCCCTAGCATTAGTGGTCTTCTTACAGCACCACTAATCACAAATCAGGTGATCTTTCAAGAATCCAACTAGCCTAAACTGTTTTAAGCTCAGCAAAAACCATCCTAATAGCTAACCATCATGGTTCAGTTCTTTTCTCATCCTAGAGGGGAATTAGAACATGTTGCAGTTAAGAGACCTCATGGTTGTCAAGCATCAAACCTCAGAATAAGAACATGTGAGATGAACAGGGGACTTACAAGCTCATGTGTAGAAACAATCACACAAACTAGTTAAGACAAACATAACATGGATAATACAATTACACAAAACACAACAGGAAATAACATAACATAACCAACATAACAAGAGCATTGCACATTAACAGGAAACAAGCATAACATGACATGAAACTAAGCATAACAGGAAGCAAATAACATGAGCAAGAAACTGAAAATTGAAATTTAACAGGACATGAGAGTCCTGGATGTAGGCTAGTCCAAACATGTTTTTTACATCATACCCACACCCATATATATAGTCCACAACACAATTTCCCTAAATACAAAATTAGGGTTCTTCCCCAAAAATCAGTTGAATTAGGTTTACCTAATTTCTGTGAAATTGGTCCTTGAAATCGTCGACCCATGCTTTGTAATTGCTCCTACTCCATTCCCATGCTCTAATTGCAACTCTAGGTTACCTAATTTATCAATTTTTTCACGCCTAGGGTTTCAGGAAGAGAAGCGTGAAAAAATGAGAAAATAGGGAACTAGAGGGCTAGGGGTGAGATGGGTTTTGGTTGTTGGGTGATAGGGTGATGATGGTGGAGGTGTGGTGGTGGCAGTGAGTTGGTGGCAGAGGTGGAGAAGGTGGTGGTGTACGGTGGTTCTCTGCTGTGGAGAAGATGGAGGAGAGGCTCGACTGTGTTTGGGGTAGGGGACGTGTTTGGTTAGGTGGTAGGGCTCGGGTGCTAGGGTGTGAGGCGAATTCATCGAGTCTTGATGTTCTGTGACTCTGAGCTGCGAGATGCGAAGATGGTAGGTAGATCGGACGGTGATGCGGAGGCAAGCTTGTAGCGACCGCTAGATTATATGATACAACAAAATCAACGATGCCAGATGGAGTTAGGTGTTGTAGTGTTAGGCGGAGATATCAAACTTTGATGAACAGCAATGGATCGACCGTTGGATTCAACTACCATCTAATCTGAAGGCTTGGAATTTCAGCGCTGTGGTGCTCGGCAGAGACATCAGATTTTGATGATCTATGAGGGAGCGACCGTCGGATGCTTCTGAGAAATGATCTGATGGCTGAGAACGGAGGCGCTTTTGTGTGTAGAAAATGAGGTTGTGCGCACCATTCTTCGCGGCTTCCTTGCGTAATTTCTCCCGGCTTTTCACTACTTTTCTGCTCTTTTCGCTCCGCGATTCATCCGAACTTTATTTATTACCTAAAAATGCAAAATTAATTAATAAAAATATTTATTCTTGAAAACAATGAAAATACAGAATATGGGATAAAATGTAGAATTAATGCATAAAAGATGAGTTAAATTGCCAACAAAAAGGGATAAATATATACAATATTTGGCACTCATCATGTGCCGGCAAAGAAATTCAAGCAATGGTAGCAGTACCGGTATGCTCGAGAATTAACTGACTGTGCCAGCAGTGGACTGAAAACCAGAAAAAAAAATCAAAACGAACTGAAAATTTCCAACATATGCCGACATGGTATTCATACTTCTTCTATGCCGGCACCGATCTTTTTCAAAGAAAAAAAATGGAAAATTCAAAGAAAAAAACTTATTTTTGTAGTTGAGCTAAGATTCAGTAGCAATTCTCTTTTCACTATCACCCACCATTTTCACCAAAAAAACTTCCCTCTCAAAGTTTTTTCCCTCCTTCTACTCTCACCCCACCAAATAAATACACACTAATCATTTATCAAAAAACTTAAGATTTAAAAAAAATAATTACATAAGGGGTGACCCTGATTTGATTTTTGGATTCATATTTTGCCATGTAGCTATATCCCCCAATTAGTTTTGATATCCCACAATTGTTCGTTCATAATCAATCCCATGGTTCTTGGAAGTCGAATGCATTTCGTTTCTTGGTTTTTATAAGGTATTTAATTTCCAGCAATTAAATACATATCTTTAGAAAATACTTATAATTAGTAATGTGCATTTACTGATTATAGATTTTTCTATTGGAATTTCGGTCAATATTTGGACAAAGCATTTCCAGGAATTATGAAAACCAATTTCTGTTTATTGCATATCTTTGAGAATATTCGGGTTTGGAAATTTCTTGGTGTCCAAACTTCCTTGTCTATAAATACTGAAGTTTGCATCTTTGTCAAACTAATCCTCAGAGCCAGCAAAACTACCTCAGTTGTGTTGTTATTGGTGGAGCCGCCTATTGGAGAGGAGAGTACCCTAATTAGGAGAAATCTCTTACGGCCGCTCGGTTTAAAGACTTCTTTGGAATTGAGAATCTCTATTAGTACCGTTGGTGGGAAACTAGATATTACGGATTATTTTGCACATTTTTTACTGTGAATATTTCATTTTGCACCTCTGTTTTGAGTGGAGATTTGTCAGAAGTGGAACTTCGCTTTCACCTTTTTTTTTCTTACAAAAAATTGTTTTTTCACATTTTTACTTTGAAAATACCAATTTTCATTTGTCTAAATTCATCCTCATCACGAAGTTCTATCTCTCTTATTGGCAGTAAAAACTAAATTTTAAAACATATTTTTTCGGAAATTGGGTCAATTGCCCAAATATTCTTAAAACATGGTTCAAATGGACGAGTAATTATTAGTATGGGTGAAATGGATAACAAAAAAATAGCAAGGATGAATCTTGATTCACCCTGGCTTAAACTTAAAAAATAGTGAGGATGAGACTGGATGAATCCTGATGTAAATTAAAAATATATATATTTAAAAATGGGTAGGATGAAACTGTTTACATCCTTGTTAATTTTATATTCTCATCCATTTACACAGTATCAAAGTTTTCTTTTTCACCCAGGCATTGTCGTTATTCGGTTAATTATCCAATTTTGTGAAATTTTTATCGGCTGCAGGTACGTCGTCAAGACATGTTTAATAATTTTGCGAAAAATCATGATAATTTAACCGTATGAGAGGTTGACGAGTCTTCTACTTGATAATAGGTAATGTTTTATTTTTTGTTTGCATGTTTCTTCAGGGAAACATCTTGTTGTGACCCTTTTGAAATCTATTCGAGAAGACTTATTCTTACGAGTTACGGAGACTAATATAGGTCTAGACTCGAGACTAATAGTAATAGTAATAAAAATTAGGATAAATTAAACATATTTTCATATAGACTAGTTAACATGGGGTTTTGGGGTAGAGTGAGACTTGATGGAAAAGAAAACGTCTTGTCTTGTCTCATTCTCGTCAGTATCGACCACCCAAACTCTAGGTTCCTAGAGTACACGAATAATATAGAACTATCTAGATATTTAACTTATCTAAAAGACTGCCTAATTCACACAATATTTTCGTTGATTTCTGCATTGCCTGATTTCCATCGATCTTACGATAGCTGGACTGAATCTTTAGTCTTGACTAAGGTTTGAAAAATAGGTCACGGTTTGAAAACGGGAAAAATGGTCTAAATAACTTAGATTAAAATGTTATTTAGATGGAAAAAACATGAAATTCAATTTTATAAAAAAGGTTATAACACGTGTGAAAACGGAAAGACGGTCCTAAAAACCTGACGTTATTTCCTATTTATCGGTATTATATAGGCACAGGGTTCGGGGACCCCCACGGCCACGGTATATGGGTGTGACTGTTTTAACGAGTGTTTTTTAGGAAAAGACGGGTGTTTTTCAAACCTTGACCATTCATCCATATAAAGTTTCTGTGTGAAACAGAAAAATAAATAGAATCAATCTGAAACAGAAAAATAAATTAGGACAACGAAAACAAAAGAGAAAAATAAATTATCTCCTCTGATAATCTGCAAGTCAAAAGGGTTGAACCCACCAAGTGTTGGTATGTCAAGTTTGGTTGTAATATTTTAGTGAACGAAAACTCATTTTTAAGAGTCGCTTGGTTATTTACTAGAGTCAACTTCGTATAGGTTAACTAGAAATTTATTAAGATATGAGACTTAAAAGTAATACTCGAAGAATACGAATAAGTAAAGAGGTATATCGACGACATCATCCTTCCTCTTGAGGTTAGTAATATTTGACTTGAACTGTTTCATTCCTCACGTATCTTTCAAGTCGTACTATATTGAAAACATAACTGCGAAGCTGTGAATGATTCTACTCTAGTTAAACATAGTATTAAGGAATTATAATACGAAGTATAACACTTATCTTTTGAACTTCGTATATAAGTGTTGATGGTGGTTTTTATCTTAGGGTTAAAATCATAAAACCTTACATCTGATATGACGTCACTACAACAGCTAGCACATTTATTGAATCAGCATGCCTACATAAGAATTACCAGGGTACCTTTTATTTATACATGTGTCATGTTCCACGATAGAACCCTTAATATTGACCGACATCATCTTCGTACATACCAAACCCTAATTCTCACGCCATCGTACCAATGACAAACCATGCCAGCCACGTCTCCGCTCCAAGGCATGCTGACTATGCCAACCGCACCACCATGCCAATGGATAACCATTCCAACCACGTCTCCGCGCTAAAGCATGCCAACCATGTCATCCGCACCACCGTGCCAATGGCAAACCATGCCAGCCACGTCCCCGCGCCAAGGCATGCCAACCATGCCAGCCACACCACCGTGCCAATGGAAAACCATGCCAGCCACGTCTCCGCGCCAAGGCATGCCGACCATGCCAGCCGCACTACTGTGCCAGTGGCAAACCATGCCAGACACGTCTCCGTGCCAAGGCATGCTAACCATTCCAGCCGCACCACTGTGCCAATGGAAAACCATGCCAGCCACGTCTCCGCGCCAAGGCATGCCAACCATGCCAGCCACACCACATGTGACAATGGCATGCCGTGCCAGCCATATCTCCGCGCCAAGGCATGCCAACCATGCCAGCCGCACCACATGTGCCAATGGCATGCCGTACAACCTTTCCACGCCAAGGCATGCCAACCGTGCCACATGTGCCAATGTCATGCCGTGCCAGCCACATCTCCGCGCCGAGGAATGCCGACCATGCCAGCCGTCCCAACATGCCATGCACGACGCTGGCTGCCAAAACGAAGGGTTGCAATAATCCACGACTGCCCTTCCTTTTGAGATGCAAATCTCAGCCACACAAGTTCGCCACCTAACGCATGGAAACTTGTGGCCCAAATCCAAACATCATGGTTCATGCAAACCCTAATTTTGGTTGCGCCTAACACATGTCAAAGCCATGCACGACGCTGGCTTCCAAAACGAAGGGTTGCAATAATCAACGGCTTCCCTTCCTTCTGAGATGCAAATCTCAGCCACACAAGTTCGCCACCTAACGCATAGCAACTTGTGGCCCAAATCCAAACATCACGGTTCATGCAAACCCTAATTTTGGTCGCGCCTAACACATGCCAAAGCCATGCACGACGCTGGATGCCAAAACGAAGGGTTGCAATAATAAATGGCTACCCTTCCATCTGAGATGCAGATCTCAACCGTCCAAGTTTTCCACTTAACGCATGGAAACTTCCGGCCCAAGGCCAAACATCACGGTTTTTACTAAACCCTAATTTTGGTCGCGCCTAACACATGCCAAAGCCATGCACGACGCTGGCTGCCAAAACGAAGGGTTGCAATAATCAACAGCTACCCTTCCATTTGAGATGCAGATCTCAACCGTCCAATTTCACCACCCAAGGCATGCCAACCATGCCAGCCGCATCTCCGCGCCAAGGCATGCCAACCATGCCGCATGTGCCAATGGAATGTCGTGCTACATCTCCGCGCCAAGGCATGCCAACCATGCCGCATGTGCCAATGTCATGTCGTGCCAGCCACATCTCCGCGCCAAGGCTTGTCAACCATGCCGCATGTGCCGATGGCATGTCATGCCACATCTCCACGCCAAGGCATGCTAACCATGCCACATGTGCCAATAGCATGTCGTGCCAGCCACATATCTGCGCCAAGGCTTTCCAACCATGCCGCATGTGCCAATGGCATGCCGTGCCACATATCCGCGCCAAGGCATGCTAACCATGACACATGTGCCAATGGCATGCCGTGCCAGCCACATCTCCGCGCCAAGGCTTGCCAACCATGCCGCATGTGACGATGGCATGCTGTGCCACATCTCCGAGCCAAGGCATGCTAACCATGCCACATGTGCCAATGGCATGCCGTGCCAGCCACATCTCCGCGCCAAGGCTTTCCAACCATGCCGCATGTGCCAATGGAATGTCGTGCCACATCTCTGCGCCTAGGCATGCTAACCATGCCACATGTGCCAATGGCATGCCGTGCCAGCCACATCTCCGCGCCCAGGCATGCCAACCATGCCTGCCGCACCGCCCTGCCAAAACCATGCCAGCCTTTCCTTCACGTCGTTGGCTGCCAAAACAAAGGGTTGCAACAATCAACGACCATCCTTCCATCTAAGATGCAGATCTTAGCCGTCCAAGGTCACCATCTAACGCGTGGCAATCTTTAGCCCAACGCCAAGCCCTAATTTTGGCCGCGCCCAAACTATGCCAAAACCCTAGTCCTCGGCCGCGCCTAAACTATGCCAAAATCCTAGCTTGGCCACGCCTAACCATGTCAAATCCATGCCGTCCATGCTTTCATACCGCTGGCTACCAAATGAAGGGTTGCAATAATCAACGGCTACCCTTCCTCTCGAGATGCAAAATTTCGACCGTCGAGGGTCACCACCGAGCCGGAAAGTCTCCCAAGCTCAACTTGCCAAACAGCAGCAACATGCTACATGTTTTCCACGAAAACACTCGAGACATCAACACATGTCACAAGCTGGGGGATGCTCATTAGGGTATTGGTTTGGTGGTTTACAGCGTGCGGCGTACATTACGCCCGTTACTAGAAAGTGTCATAAGATTGAGGCGGTTAGTAAATACAAGGAGTAATGGTGAAACATTTCCTTCATTATGGAACATCAATTCCAGGCGTTACCCATTACCATTTCCTTCCATTTACTCAAACCGTTTCCAATTCGTACGAGACCAGGGTACGTTTCATTGCGACTTGTATAAATAGGTCTCACCTATTTCCACCAAACAACAAGTTTTGGTGAGGAGGATACAACGCTCAGAAATCACATGTTAGCTTTCCCATATGTTAGCTTACGCTTTCTGATACAAGTTAAAACAACTACTCTTCAAGAATCAACTATTCAGGTCTCAACACTCTCTTCGCTTCCCTCCTCAAAACCAACCCTTCTCCTTCACTTTGTGACCGAAGCAAGTCTGGAACGACCATTTATTGGTTTAAGACGGATTTGTACAGATTGATCTCTCGAATCTAAAGTACTCCCTTGCAGTACATTGTTTAGGGTTTAGACTCGTTTCTCACCCACAACACACGAAATTACCGAAACCAGCAGAAACTTTTTTCACCCTCAAACAATAAGACATCGACATAATCGTACGAATGCTATTGTGATTATGTATGGGTAGAGGTGACGATTACATCATAGGAAACAATGTTTACATTGTTTAAAAGAAGTACCTTCATAAACTTGATTTTTTAATCGAAAGGGAAATTGCTAGGTTTATTGGTATTGTTATTCATTGCAAATATTTGGACCACCAATATGTGTGATTGCTTAGAAACGATCATAACTTGTTATGTATCTTGGTAAAACTAATCACATTGCTTGACTTATATATTGGTATGACTTTTATTAGTGAAACCGATCCTAAGTAATCACATGGGATGGTATGATCGATATTTTTTAATTGGTGTGACCGATCCTACTCATTGGAAAACCGATCCTAGTAAGAGGTGTGACCGATCACAAGAAGTGTAATCGATCCTTGTAAGAGGTGCAACAAGTATTAGTAATTGGTGTAACCGATCCTATGAGTTGTACAACCGATCACAAGTAAATACCATGAGAATTTGGTAACTAATCCTGGTACTTAGGTAACTAATTTTTGGAAACTAGTGTAACAGATCCCAGTAGCCTCATGGAGGTAGAACTGATCCTAGTGTTTGGTAGAATGTTAAACCCATAATTGGTGATTTGATATTTTGATCAATCACAAAGTTTTTGGAAATCAGATGAACCTGTTCTGAACTTGTTTGGAAGTGTGGCAAATCGGTTCCAAGATTGTAAATATGAAAAAGGATTTACAAAGAGAGAGTTTTCGACATACTTTGAACACGTGCAGTAATTCTTACCTATTATTGTTCAAAGATATTCTTTAATAACTAAAGGAGATCACTTGACCGAAATAAATTAAGAATCTTTTAATTAAGTTTTTATTTTTATATGCTTTTAATTTCCAGCAATTAAATGCATACATCTGGAGAATAATAATTAGTAATGTGTATTTACTAATTGGATTTTCTAGTGAGACTTCCAGCAATATTGGACATAGCCTTTCGAGGAATTATGAAACCATTTTTTGGGAATTTATTGCATATCTTGAGAATATTCGATTTTGGAAATTCCTTGGTGTCCAACCTTCCTTTGTCTACAAATACTATGTGTTTGCATATCAAGCAATCTAATCCTAAGAGCCGGCAAAACTACCTAGTTGTGCTGTTACTGATGGAGTCGTCTGTTTGGAGAGGAAAGTACCCTAATTATACGAAATCTTTTACGACCGCTCGTTTTAAAGTCTTCTTTGGGATCGATTAGCTTTACGAGTACCGTTGGTGGAAAACTAGATAATTCCAGTTTATTACTAGTTTTTGGTTGATTTGATTGACTAACGGTTGTTGAAATTTGATTGCACCTAGTTTGTTTATGCTTGAGAATCTTTTCTTCTGATATTATATTCACTCAAAATATATCAAATGATCGACGACATCTTTAGAACCGTTTTTAGCTCTAAAGACGTCTTGTGATAATCCATTGTTAACAGACTCCGTTATGTGCGTGATTGATCACAAGAGATTCAAGTTGTGATGTGTGCAGGTTTTTATTGAAGATCAAAGAAGATTTGAAGACAAGAAGATTTCTTATTCGGTTCATAATCTTTGGTTTGCACAAAACTTGATCGGCTGAGATTCGACTATAATCAATTTATCTTTGTGATATATTTGATTGATTAGTTGTGTAGATCGACATCAATATATATATTGATTGCAAAATCTAAACCCAACTACTTTGGTAGTTGAACATTAGATAGATCTTAGACCCGACAAAGGAGTTTATTGGTTAAACGGAAAAGCCTTTGTCAAACTCAAATCACTTGGTTGAAAAGAGTTGTTACCGAACAAATCGCAGTTTTAGCCCCATAGTGAACACGTAGAAAGACTCCCACCAGTCGTCCAATTAAATCCGATTCTAAAGACATAAAGTCCTAGACAAATCCCTAATGCTTACTGCTTCTTAAAGTATGTTTTATGCTTCAATCTCTAGGTTAATGTTTTAGGATATAACCAACAGAACCACAACTATTAGAGTTAAGCATTCCTTCAATTTTAATGTGTGTTTCTATCTGTGAAAATTGTCTTTTGCACGATGATATTCATCTGATTAAATTGATTGTATGCATGTTTATGACAAATAAATCCTTCCCTCGAAAAATCAAAACACAAACTCAAAACACATGTGAGGAATAAATTCTTTACTACACTCAGGCTAACACTCTAAAACTTAAGTCTACCCGATAAAAAAGGGTACCTAGCTCAGCTGGTCATCCCATTTTCCTAAAGTTTCATGCGCTCCAGGAGGTCACAGGTTCGATCCTCCAATGACGTCATATTGCATGAATTAATATGGAAGGTAAAGTTAGTTTTCCCACCTTGTGACACAATCTCATCGCACCCATCCTATTCGGCTCCCTTGGCTAGGTACCCATGAGGCTCGCTGGTAGGCTAGGACGACAACCTGTTCAATTAATGCAGTACGTTGTTGGATCTTAGCTTGTTAGGATTCCAACCAGGTTAATGTAATACTCTTTATCTAATAAAAAAATTAAATTTAAAATAAAAACATCATATCCATGAAGAGTTTTTGTGGGGCAGGTGTACCGTTTGAGACGGTTTCCCCTTTCCAACTCCATATTTTTATTTTTTATATATATGATTTGAGATATGTATATCATATATGATACATCCAACAGCTTCCTTCTTCCCTGAAAAAGTTCAGAGTTCCACCTCATTTTTCAGCGTTCAGAATTCAACCTCCTTTTTTAGCGTCCATAGTTCAACATTATTTTTTTAGCTCTTCCGTAGATTTAAGATTTAACCATGTCTGAGATAACTATTCCAGACCCATGTCCTTCACATGTCATCTTTGATTTATATGATCTTCCAACCACTGTTGGTATGAAAGTTTGCTGGCCTTCACCGTACACTATTAATGTGTGTGAAGTTTCAGATTTAATGGAGGATGAACTCTTAATTCCGGAGTCACATCTTCAGTGTGGATTTATTTTTCCTATCCCCTCATTCGTTCGGTAGTTTCTTTTTTCTAGCAACCTTTTTCCTGCCGAAGTAGAATCTAAATTTTTCAACTATATGCAAAAAATCTTGTTGCAGAATCGTAGTCTACCAGAAAACCAAAGGATAACTGTTTCTAAGCTTTCTGCGAGCTATGAGTTTCGAACTATCCCTGGTACTTATTTAAAGAACATATTTTGCAGGAGTCCAGAGTTATCTTTTGGTTTTGAGCATAACGATTAAGTTATGTTTAAAGGAATAGATGGCACCAAGTTTAATGATAAGTGCCCGTTAATTTTTTATGGAAATTGGGAGGGTGACAATCATTGTTATCATCACCCAATAAGTTTGATGATAAGTGCCCGTTAATTTTTTATGGGAATTGGGAGGGTGACAGTCTTGCTCCCTGAAGCTTAAAGATTTTCCCTTTCTGAGTAAGTTTGATGAACAGTTATTTGTTCTTACTTTTTTGTTTTCTTTTAAACAATTTTGTTTGCGCTATTATTAAACATGTTGTCCTTACTTTTCCCTTTTCTGGGTAAAAGGAAGGCAGTTGAGCTCGGGACTTCTTTTAGCGTTGAGAAGAAGAGTAAAGTTTCTTGTTCCCAGCCTCTTATTGAATCAAAATATACTCGATTTTTGATGGACCACTCTTATCGAGAAGATTCCATTGAATCAGATGGTGCTTACGCAGCCGAATTTCTGCTGAATGCTTCTCGACAGATCTTATGTCATTAGAGCCATTGGAACTTCCTGAAGCTGAGGCTAGGATGGCTTCAAAGATAGCAGATGTAAGCAATTGCTCTTATTTTCTATAATTTATGTTTATATTGATCTGACAGATATGATCGGCTGATTAATTTTTATTTGTAGGTGATAAATGAATTCACCAGAGGAGTTCATCGTTCTAGACTCTTGGAGCAAAAAGCTGATGATTCCACTTCAATGAAAACTTGGAGGACTAAGTGTGTTGTTTTTAAAGCCAGGCTTAGGTTAGAAAGGGCGAGTAATTTAAGATCTTCTACACTTGCATGTGATTTGAAATCGAAATGTAGAGAATATGAGCTTAATGAGAATCTACTGAAAGATCAAATTTCACAATTGACTCAAGAGTTGAGTAATTCCCGAGAACAACTTGTCGTCTCTGAATCTTTTTCTTATCACTCTTTCGATATTATGGAGGGCTCTAATCATGTTGTTGCTATTACTGCCAACTCAAGTGACGATATTGGCGTTGAGAGTGAGAGCTTAGGTTGAGGTGAATTTGGTGATGGCGAACTTGTTCGCTCTTTTCATTAAGCTGATTAAAACTTTGTATTTAGCTTTTCTTTTGATTAACGAAATTTGTTTATCCCTGAGGAGGCGACATTTTGTGTTCACATTTGCACTCTTTTCGTTTGGATATATTTATCTAACCCATTTGTTAGATGATGATTTCAGTTTTGCGGTTGCTCTTCGTTTATATGGAGCTCTTAGTGAAGCTTCAAATTTTCATGCTTTAGTTTATAGGCTCCTGAGATTTGGTCTTTCTGATCTCATTGTCATCTAAGTCACATTTTTGGGTTAGGTTAATCTTCCCCGAATTATAATATAGAATCTAGAAAGCTTGACTTTGTCTTCGACCTTAGCCTTTTAGTGAACTTTGGTCTACATCTTCTCCTGGTTTTAGTCTTCTGTTCCATTGACCTTTATCTTCTGACCTTATACGCAATATAATTTTTCCATTAGGCCTATTCCTATGCACATGGCAAACCCTTAATTTTTCCATATATGCACCCATTATGGGAATGCAGAACTGCCAAACTGGTGTGACTATATATCAGGAATAACATATAGGCATACACGATGGAGTTTCCAGTGAGCGATAGAGTTTCGATCGCTCGATGGTCAATGCCACGCCCACTGCTCATTAAACCTCCAATGTTAGTCATTGAAACTTGCAAACAATAGATTTTGCCATATATGCACCCACCACTATGGGTATGCCAAACTGCAAAACCTGTAACATATAGGCATAAACGATGGAGTTTCCAGCGAGGGATAGAGATTCCATAGCTATTGGTCAACAAACCACTCGCTGGTCATTCTAGCGCCAGCGAAGGTATTTACGTTGATCGCTGATTTGATCATCGCTAAGTAGTTCCTCATCCAAAGCCACCACCCTCTCATACGATTCAATGTTTGGGTTTTGTTTTCGGTGAACTAATCATTTCCGAGTGAAAAAGGGACGAGGGATAAGCCGGCGTCTTTTCAGTCTTTTCAGATGAATTACCAATTATTGGTACCTAGTAAGCATAGGTTGGACAGGGAGGGAAAAGCCGACGTCTCACCTCGAGAGTATGCACCCGAAACTCTGGACTCTGTAGTCTTAGAGGAAGTAGACTAATGAGATGTAACTAGGGCCAGCAGACATCGGGCATTAGCATGTGTGATTCTACGGGTCCTATTCCCGATCCAGTCACGTGTTAAATCATCACTCACAATACAAGTCTAAAATAGTTAACATTCCAAAAATAGGTGGAAAAGGAATTTTGCACTTGAACGGGATGTGAAAAAACAACCTCCACCCATCCCAAGAGGTACAATGGTTCTGCACAGACCGATTCCGTAGACCACACCAAAACCGAGCGCTGAATTTATCCAATGGTTCTATATGAATCGAGTTTTCAGACGATGGCGAAACCGCCCCCTCACATGGAGGTGGGCTCCGCCCATCTGAAGTTAGAAGGGGGCCATTTATGGTGGGCCCCACTGAAAGTTTATGAGGAGTGATATTGCTATTGTTTTTTTTTGCGGTTCAAATAGCTTTTTTAGAAATGACAATAATACCCTTACTGGAAAAAAGTCCAACAAATTCTATGAAGATTCTGAAATGGACTAGACTACCCTTTTCGGAAATAAGTAAACTGTATATTACAGATTATTTTGCACATTTTTTACTGCGAACATTTTGTTTTGCACCTATGTTTTGAGTGAAAATTTGTCCGAAGTGGAACTTCGCTTTCACCTTTTTTTCTTACATTTTACTTTGAAAATATCAATTTTCATCTGTCTAAATTCATCCTCATCACGAATTTCTATCTCTCTTATTGGCAGTAAAAAACAAAATTTTAAAACATTTTTTTCGGAAACCGGGTCAATTGCCCAAATATTCTTAAAACATGGTTCACATGGACGAGTAATTATTAGTATGGAGAAATGGACAACACAAAAATAGCAAGGATGAATCTTGATTCCAATTTTTTACCACTCTTTGATTCAATTACTTATCACTTGTAATAGAAACCCTACTTGAGAAAACACTGTTGCACTTGTGACCCATGGGTATAACGTCATGACAACTTAACCTGGTCAAGACATGCAGGGGTTAATTTCACCTTAGTGCAAAAGTGAAGTAACGGTTAATTGACGGTCTAGGATTAGTCAATGACCTAACACGTTAACTGCATCTTCAACGACCCAAGTTTTCCACCCTAGTAATTGGACCATAAAGTTGCGACCTTTTACAAAATATCTCATTTAATAATAAAATGGAAAATTTATAAAGTACCCCCGTTTTTTACATATTTTCATAAGTGTGCCTAATGTTAAGTTTTCCATCCTAGTTAGTCAACACTAGTTTACCTTTTTGAAGTTTACTTATTTACCCTTTACTTGTTAGTACGTTGACCTTTTACATCATTTTTCCAATTTGTCGAGGTCGGTTCATCATTTTCAGGATCGTGTCATCATTTTCAGATTCGTTGCATCGTTCCCCGAAAAGGTTCAACCCACACGAAGGTTCCGATGAAGATTGAGAATTATGGTAGCTTTTATTAAATGTAATCCTTCACGACACACAACTCCTCCACTAGGGTTTAAAAACTGAGAAGGCTAGTCTTTGCACAGGAATGAAGAGTACGAATAAAAATATTTTTTAGGGAACTGTTATAATCGTTTTATATGATCTCCAAAGCCTCCAATATATGCACCTTTATTTTTTAAACAACGTAAATAGAATTATTATTTTTTGAGCTCCACTATACACACCTTTATTCTTGACGGTTTGTATAGAATTATTGTTTTTTGTTGATCATCACACCTAAATATATTAAAGGCACACAAGCAGTTTACAAGCAGATTATAACTAAACAAGAGCATAAAGCTCCAAGAAAAAGCAATAGAACAAGAGTTTAATTAAAGGCTTAATATTCTATACAAAAACCACCACAGGAGAACAAGTAACATGCATACCAAAGAAAAGTTCATAGCCGGATCGAGAACGAATAGAGAACAACAGCAACAATCAAGAAAGAAACTCATCTTCGTCCTCAATGTTAAGCCGACATTAATTTCAACCAAGGAGGAAAGTCCCATATTTTTGTTGATGCACTCTACCTCCTAGTAGTGGGCGTGCCGCGGGAGTCTTCATCGATTCATGACATTTTCCTTTATCATGCTCGGCATTGATCCACGTACCAATAAGTACCACTTTCTCATATGATTCAACTTGTTCAAGCAGTGTGTGGTTGATGGCTTTAACATGATGCAATATAAATAATGCTCTCTTGGAAATCGATTGTATCTGCGTGCAAAACTTATTTAATGTCATTACAGTAAAAACGACATAAAAAACATTGAATTATTTCAAGCATGGGAATTCAAATCGGATCTGAATTATTTATAGTAACATATAATATTTTGGATGACCTCTTATTTGCTTATCAGGTCGTTTGGTACCCAAAATCCTAGCCTATAGAGTACTTGGGCGAGAGTTGTACAACCTTTTATCCTTGGTTCATCCTCTGACACACCTCTTCCCGAATATGTAGAATCTCTTTTGGAAGTCCTGTGCCTGTTTTCATCAAATCTTTAAAAAAAAAGCCTTTTCAGTCAACGAGTAAAAATGAGAAAGAAATTACCCAAAATTTGAATTTTAACATTAATACCGAAAAGTACCGAAAATTTTAATTTCACCAGTTAAAAAAAGGGCCTTTTCTATAAAAATACCCAAATTTTAAGGTTTCGATCTTTTTTGGTGATGAGTGATTTAAGGGAGACGAAAACTTTATGTACAAATACAAATATAATGATATATGGTTCGACCGTGATAAGTTAACAGCAAGTTAACACATTTTGCATGAAAACCCGTTGCAAAGGATATATTTCTATTTCTGTTTGAAACCATAACACAAAATTAATTAGAGCATTGTGAGAGGGATACTTCTCATAAATCCCAATCCCCATATAATTAAAAATAAAAAAGAGTTTAAGAAACACATTACAAACAAATACAGAGACATAAATTAAGAAAGAAAGTAATCACCATTTCCACATCGACCATTAAGCCCAAAATAGAAACCAATCAGATGAATTTTTTTCCCGTCGAAGATCTCCAAGACAACATCATCTTCCTTTTCCTCCAATCAATGTTCAAATTATGCGATCCTTCGTTGATTGAACATAAAGATAATGGACTCTTGTTTCCTACTTTACACAGGATCGCAACAAAATCATCTCTAATTTGATCAACTAATGTTGCCTGGTACATATATATATATATATTTGCAAGAATGAATACTTATAAAGACACACATCAGTCGGGAAAAAAAGGAAGAATATGCTTGATTGAAGATCCATTAAAAAATTGAACTTGTGAGAAGCTTACCTGAGAAATGCGGAGCCTTCCCAGAGAGCTATTGTACCTGTGTATGTACTGATTTTCCCGGTTCTAGTTCCACTCCTTAGAAATTTCAAGTACACAAATGAAAATAAAAAGTTAATAAGATATATTTTAAAACAGAGAATTCAAGATAAAAAAATAACTAGATATTCAGCAAGTAAAATACTAGGATAAAAAATGAAGCTAACCCCAAAATGCCATTTCTTTCCTCTACGACCGACACCACTAATAAACTCAAAGCTACTTGCTCCATCCAAGGTGGATAATCAATTTTTGGTTGTCCATCAATATAGACATAGTTCAAGTTCATATTAGATTCTTTACTGATATACCCCTATTTATTATGGTCTTGTTACACTAATTAATTTAGAAGTAATATATATTTTGTTTTCATCGATCCGGACCGTTAATCACTTCCATCTTCACCCCCATTCACAATCCCAATGCTAGAGTCATCCCATCTTCACCATTAAGATTGTGACACGTCAATATGTCATGTCTCATATCTGGACCTGCCTCCATTGTCCTAGTTGTAGCAAGGTCGAGAAATGAAAGGGTAAAACCCGAAAGAAGGTGGATATTTATAAAACCACCCTTCCATTACCTATATATTCCTATAATTTGATGATATTCATATACTTTTTACAGAACTAGTCATAAAAACCCAAGATGACCGTGAGGGTCCCCGAACCCCGTGCCTATATAATGCCCATATATAGGAAATAACGGCATTTTTTAGGAGTGTTTTTCCATTTTCACAGACGTTATAATCGTTTTTCTAAAATTGAATTTTACGTTTTTTGCATCTAAATAACATTTTAATGTAAGTTTTTTAGGCCATTTTTTCCGTTTTCATGTCTGTTATAACCGTTTTTAATAAAAAAAAATTATATAAAATATTTTCTTATAATTTTTATATTTTAAATTAAAGATTAAAAAAGTTTAACTAGTATTTTAAAAATAAAATAATAAAATATGGAAAACGTTATAACAACTTTATTAGACCTGTCCTAACTGTTTTCACGCACGTTGGAACTGCTAGATAGGAATTTCAAACCATAATTATTTTTCATTTTCTATTTAACCGCTAGAACGCCCGTTATTTTTGAATAACGTATAAAACGCGTTTCCCCCCCCAAAATAACACAATTTTTGTCGGAAACGTGCTCACATCCTTCAAAACGCGTTATAACGGTCACGCCCAGTAGTCGTGACCTGAGTCGTGACATGTTTTCCAAACCTTGTCTTATATGGAGGTTATTTCTATATAAAGTATTCTTATATAGAGGTTCTACTGTAATTCGTAAGAATCCAAAAACTAAATTCGGCGATATTCTAGAGAGGTTTTTTATATTTTTTTTATATATAATTCTTCTTTTGACTAGAGAAGTGATAACCATTCAAGGGAAAGGAAAAAATGGTAAATTGAATAGTTTTATCTTCCATAATTGTTGATATTCTATTTGGAAAATATGAATATAGAATAGTTAATTACTTAATCTTATATAATTAATTATTTACTTATTTAGTGGGAACCAAAAAACAAAAACTAAAATTCGTTACTCACTAATAATTATATGCTAAAATTACATTAATTGATCTTTAGATTGACTTTCTAGAAACTTAGACCATGATAAATCATACTTTTGGATTTGGTTCGTTCAAAACCCGACTGTTGAAAATACTAGAATTTTCCAAAAAAATAATGGTGAAAACAAAATTTTCACTCAAAAGATTCAAGTTTAAGTTTTAATTTTCATGCAAAATATTTAGGAGAGTTATGAAATTTCACATAAAAGGGGTGGAAAACAAAATCTTAACCTGATATGGCAATGGAATGCAGGTCCATAGCACATAGTGTATCGTGTGAGTTTTATTAAAATCTATGATATCTGCTTCCCCTGGGTACGTATCATTAGTCTTTACTATACTCAGGACTCTATAGTCGACAGTTATTACTTTGCCCCATTAATCTACTCATTCTAGGACGGACCCTAGAGTGTAGCTTATCTATAGATTCTATACACCCTCAAGATAAGGCGATAACAAGACCAGGCGGGACGAGACTGGATATATATAATTAGGGAACTATGTAGAAAAAGATGGACATGTTCTTCCTATTTTACTCACAAAGTATATATATACATATATATACACACACACACACAACTTACAATGTTGATGTTATCATAAGCACCACAATTACCAATGAAAGCTCGATTTCATCATCTTTTGAATAAAAGTTACTAAATTCTATTCATACAACAAACAACACAGTTTTGGTAATGTTTCTTTTTATCTTAGTAAGTGAATGGGAATTCTGTAAACAACCGTTTCAAGATGGTAAATACAAATGGAACTAGGAGTTTTTCTAGTTGGTTGTTTCCAATCGTGAATAGTTGCATAGATTTTTCACCTCATTGCGGACAGAATAAGGTTAACTGGGCAAATGTCGTGTTTCCCTTTTTCGATGTTTTTGTTTTTTGTTAACCAAAGAATGACAGAGATGCAACTGTATTTCTTTTAAATACAATTAGTCGGCAATGTTTATGATGATAATGGAAGAATGACGATGATGAAACTAAGTCAGTAAACCGTATAGAGTTTTGTGTATAGTAACTTAAATCAACATGAATAATAACATAGATTTACCTGATTCCGATGTCAAACAGAAGCGCGATTACATGAACCTCATACTTTGTGGATATATATTTTTTTAAAGTGAAGCGATGCATTGGTTTCACAGTGTAACCGCAAAGACGTCGCACAATAATTTGGTTAGGGCACACATTATCATCATTTTGTAGCTCTGAGGACTTTTGTGAAACAACAAATCTGGAAAAGACACATCTTGATTGGTACATACATTTTAGAGTGAAGAAAACCACACTTATGTGCGATGTTTGAGATAATGGATGTTTCAAAAGAATATAATTACACTCCTCGTTAGCGATGGAATTAATCTTTATCAAATCGATTATGTAATCATAAGCCTAATACTTTGTGAATCTATTTTTTTAAGGAGAAATAATGCATTGGTGTCGCGGTGTGAATGCACCTCGACCTCTCATCTGTCGCACAATAATCTGGTTAGGGCACACGTCATCATCATTTTTTAGCTCCGTGAACTTCTTTCAAGCTATAACTCTGGAAAAGACACATCTTAGAGTGACGTAAACTACTTAAATGAGTGGATGTTTCAAAAGAAAATAATTACACTCCTCGTTGGCTTTAGATTTAATCTTTATCAGAGAGATTATGTAGATCCTTACCCCTGAAAAAATAGGATACATAAGGAGTTATAAATATTTATATTAAAAGGAAAGGACATTTCATGCTTTCCAGGTCCCAAAGATTTCCACCAAACCATTTCTAATCTTTTCATAAAATTGCAAATTTGCGTTATGCTTCGTTTTACGAAAAAGTGACCATAAAATGGACTCTCTTCCTTAGAAATATATACCACCAAGCATAAAAAATAGAGCATATAGAATTAAGAGGATGTGGTGTATACAAACAACAATCGCGCATTAATATATTCTTCTTCGCACTTGTATTACGTCTTTTATACTCTGAAATATGGTCACGTGAAATATGGTGAAAACTATAATTTTCACTTCATTTACTTTAAAAACTATGATATTCAGTCCTCTCTGCAAATGCAAAACTATGACATTGGGTTCGCAGTGTAACCGCACCTCGTTGTCTCAACTATCAGACAATAATCTGGTTAGGGCACATGTCATCATCATTTTGTAGATCTGTGGACTTTTTTCAAGCAACAGCTCTGAAAAAATACATCTTAGAGTGACGTAAACTACTTAAGTGAGTAGATGTTTCGAAAGAAAATAATTACACTCCTCGTTGGCTGTGGATTTAATCTTTATCATAGCGTTATGTACTTACCCCTGAAAAGTATGATACGTAAGGAGTTATAAATAATTATATTAAAAGGGAGGGACATTTCATGCTTTTCAGGTCCCAAAGACTACCACCAAACCATTTCCAATCTTTTCATAAAATTGCAAATTTGCGTTATGTTTCATTTTATAAAAAAGTGGCCATAAAATGGACTCTCTTCCTTAGAAATATATACGACCAAGTAGAAAAAAATAGAACATATAGAATTAAGAGGATGTGTGAAAAAGCGGGGGTCTAACAACACCACCCAATATTTCGCTTAGCAATCTGTATGGACAAACTCGAATATACTTTTAAGAGAATCAATAAGACTCAATCAATTAAAAGTATATCAACGAGTTTATACCTCTCTTCTTGATTTGATTTACTCAAGCAAGAACAACGAGTTCTAATCAAATACAAGGAATAACTTGGATGGTACAAAAAACCAATATCCAAGGATAAATCAATGTCAATCAACAACGGAAAGGTCTTATTTCCAATTGATTGATTCAAAAGCACAACCTGCATTATTTCAATTATATAAACAAATATAATGCGGAAATAGAAATAACACATACACCAGAAATTTTGTTATCGAGGAAACCGCAAATGCAGAAAAACTCCGGGACCTAGTCCAAATTGAACACACACTGTATTAAGCCGCCACAGAGACTAGCCTACTCCAATCTAACTTCGGATTGGACTGTAGTTGAACCCCAATTAGTCTCCCACTGATCCAAGATACAGTTGTACTCCCTACGCCTCTGATCCCAGCAGGATACTGCGCACTTAATTCCCTTATCTGATCTCACCCGAAACTAAAAGTTGCTACGACCTAAGGTCGAAGACTTAAAAATAAACAAATATGTCTCACACAGACAAATCTATCAAAGGATCAATCAGTCTCCTACAGATAAACCCTAAAAGGTTTTGTTCCGTCTTTTGATAATAATCAAGGTGAACAGGAACCAATTGATAATCCGGTCTTATATTCCCTAAGAACAACCTAGAGTTATCAATCTCCTCACAACAATCTTAATCGTATGGTAGCGAAACAAGATGTTGCGGAATCACAAACAATGAGGCGAAGATGTATGTGATTACTTTTTATATCTTGCCTATCGGAGATATCAATCTCAAGCCAATCAATCTGATTGTAGTCGTACGATAGAAGATGCAAGATCAAATCACATAACAACGATAAAAGTAGTATCGGTCTGGCTTCACAATCCCAATGAAGTCTTTAAGTCGTTAACCTAGTTTTAGAAGAAGAAAACCAAAGGTTAAAGGAGAACCGACTCTAGTATGCAAAATAGTATCACACGTGAGGTGTGGGGATTAGTTTTTCACAGATACCGGAGTTCCCCTTATATAGTCTTTCAAATCAGGGTTTGCAATTAAGTTACCTTGGTAACAAAGCAATCAATATCCACAGTTATATGAAAACCTGATTTAGATTCAAGCTAATATTTCTCAACCGTTAGATCGAAAACTTAGCTTGTTACACATACTTGACAATGCACGCTTCTAGGTTTGTTAACCGTACCCAAACATATGCACTTGTTGGTTCAACAATAGTTAACGAAAAGGCTATCCATATGATCATTCCATATCAAGCACGTTCTTCTTCACCATAACTAGTTCAAATGGTTTCAAATGAACTAGTTAGAGAGTTGTTCAATTGCAAGGAAATCTCATGTACGAAATAAGATACAATTGAAGCAAAGATGATTTGATTCACTTGAATCGGTTCATGAACTTTTATAGACACGGTTTGCAAACTTTATTCGTTAGTATTTTTAAGTTTAAGTCCAGAAATCATCTTCAGATATATACCTTCTCAAGTTCACAGACTAGGTTCGCGGACTTAAGTTATCGGAAAGAGTTTACAAACTCCAACAGAAATTCTCGGGTATGAGAACTTTGACGGTTCATGGACTGGGTTCGCGGACTTAGTTTCAAGCAAGTAGTTTGTCAACTACAGCATAAATTCTCGGATTTGAGAACTTTGGCAGTTAACGGACTGAGTTCACGGACTTGGCTCACGCCATTCTTCCGGTTCTCTTGATCAACAAAGTTCGCAAACTATGGTTCAAGGAGTATGACTTATACATAAATGTGTTTCCACAACAATGCTTATGTCCACCATTGGTTATGTAATCTAAACTCTCATTTCAATCATTGAAACATTCTTAGAGGACGTTATATAGTTGTTACACCATTTCTCGTCAAATAAATTTTCATGATGATTGAAACATATCATGAATTTCGTCACATGGGAAAGATAAACTTGGTTAAAGCGAAAAGCTTACCAACTCATATTTCGAGATATAGATAGGAGAGGTATACTCGGCTCGAAATACCAAATGTGTATAATCAAAGTCTATATATATATAATACGACTTCTTGTCTCAAAGAGTACGAGATAAAGTAGATAGACTTTTGAGTGATAGATAAGTTCAAGTCTTCACATACCTTTTTTTTCGAGAAGTTTCCATCGGTTCCTTGAGTAGTTCTTCTACTTGTATGATGAATCGCCATGAAATCCTTGAGCTCAACTACACTTTCTGAAAGCGGGGGTCTAAAAACACCACCTAATATTTCGCTTAGCAATATGTATGGACAAACTCGAATATACTTTTAAGAGAATCAACAAGACTCAATCAATTAAAAGTATATAAACGAGTTTATATTCTCTCTCGATTTGATTTACTCAAGCAGGAATTGCGAGTTCTAATAAAATACAAGGAATAACTTGGGATGGTACCAAAGACCAATATCCAAGGATCAATCAATGACAATCAACAACCAGATGTTGGATTATTCTAATTGATGATCTAAATGCACAACCTGTATTATTTCAATTATAAAGATAAAACAATATAAGGAGGAAATAGAAATAACACAGACACCAGAAATTTTGTTAACGAGGAAACCGCAAATGCAGAAAAACCCCGGGACGTCGTACAGATTGAACACACACTGTATTGAGCCACTACAGACACTAGCATACTCCAAGCTAACTTCAGACTGGACTGTAGTTGAACCCCAATCAGTCTCCAACTGATCCAAGGTACAGTTGTACTCCCTACGCCTATGATCCAAGCAGGATACTGCGCACTTGATTCCCTTAGATGAACTCACCCACAACTAAGAGTTGCTACGACCCAAAGTCGAAGACTTAACAATAAACAAATATGTCTCACACAGACAAGTCAATCAAAGGATCAATCTGTATCTCACAGATAAAACCTAAAAGATTTTGTTCCGTCTTTTGATAATAATCAAGGTGAACAGGAACCAATTGATAGTCCGGTCTTATATTTTCGAAGAACATCCTAGAGTTATCAATCTACTCACAACAATCTTAATCGTATGGTAGCAAAACAAGATGTTGCGGAATCACAAACAATGAGACGAAGATGTTTGTGATTACTTTTTATATCTTGCATATAGGAGATATCAATCTTAAGCCAATCAATCTGATTGTAGTCGTACGATAGAAGATGCAAGATCAAATCACACAACTACGATAAAAGTAGTATCGGTCTGGATTCACAATCCCAATGAAGTCTTTAAGTCGTTAACCTAGTTTTAGAAGAAGAAAACCAAAGGTTAAAGGAGAACCGACTCTAGTATGCAAAATAGTATCACACGTGAGGTGTGGGGATTAGTTTTTCACAGATACTGGAGTTCCCCTTATATAGTTTTTCAAATCAGGGTTTGCAATTAAGTTACCTTGGTAACAAAGCAATCAATATCCACCGTTAGATGAAAACCTGATTTAGATTCAAGCTAATATTTCTCAACCGTTAGATCAAAAACTTAGCTTGTTACACACACTCGACAATGCATGCTTCTAGGTTTGTTAACCGTACCCAAACATATGCACTTGTTGGTTCAACAATAGTTATCCAAAAGGTTAGCCATATGAGCATTCCATATCAACCACGTTCTTCTTCACCATAACTAGTTCAAATGATTTCAAATGAACTAGTTAAAGAGTTGTTCAATTGGAAGGAAATCTCATGTACTACACAAGACATAAATGAAGCAAAGATGATTTTATTCACTTGAATCGGTTCATGAACTTTTATAGACACGGTTTGCAAACTGCATTCATTAGTATTTTTAAGTTTAAGTCCAGAAATCATCTTCAGATATATAACCTTCTCAAGTTCGCAGACTAGGTTCGCGGACTTAAGTTACCGGGCAGAGTTTACAAACTCCAGTAGAAATTCTCGGGTATGAGAACTTCGCCGGTTCGCGGACTGAGTTCGCGGACTTAGTTTCACGCAAGTAGTTTGTCAACTCCAGCAGAAATTCTCGAGTTTGAGAACTTCGGCAGTTCGCGGACTGAGTTCGCGGACTTGGCTCAAGCCATTCTTCCGGTTCTCTTAATCAACAAAGTTCGCAATCTTTGGTTCAAGGAATAGGACTTATACATAAAAGTGTTTCCACAACAATGCTTATGTCCACCATTGGTTATGTAATCTAAACTCTCATTTAAATCATTGAAACATTCTTAGAGGACGCTATATAGTTGTCACACCATTTCTCGTCAAATAAATTTTCAAGATGATTGAAACATATCATGAATTTCGTCACATGGTAAAGATAAACTTGGTTAAAGCAAAAAGCTTACCAACTCATATTTCGAGATATAGATAGGAGAGGTATACTCGGCTCGAAATACCAAATGTGTATAATCAAAGTCTATATATATATATATATAGCATACGACTTCTTGTCTCAAAGAGTACGAGATAGAGTAGATATACTTTTGAGTGATACATAAGTTCAAGTCTTCACATACCTTTTTGTCGAGAAGTTCCACCGGTTCCTTGAGTAGTTCTTCTACTTGTATGATGAATTTCCATGAAGTCCTTGAGCTCAAATACACTTTGTGAAAAAGCGGGGTCTAAAAACACCACCCAATATTTCGCGTAGAAATCTGTATGGACAAACTCGAATATACTTTTAAGAGAATCAATAAGACTCAATCCATTAAAAGTATCAATGAGTTTATATCTCTCTCTCGATTTGATTTACTCAAGCAGAAACTGCGAGTTCTAATCAAATACAAGGAATAACTTGGATGGTACCAAAGACCAATATCCAAGGATCAATCAATGATAATCAAAAACAAAAGGTTGGATTATTTTAATTGATGATCTAAACGCACAACCTGTATTATTTCAATTATAAAGATAAAACAATATAATGCGGAAATAGAAATAACACAGACACCAGAAATTTTGTTAACGAGGAAACCACAAATGCAGAAAACCCCCGGGACCTAGTCCATATTGAACACACACATTATTGAGCCGCTACAGACACTAGCCTACTCCAATCTAAATTCGGACTGGACTGTAGTTGAACCCCAATCAGTCTCCCACTGATCCAAGGTATAGTTGTACTCCATACGCATCTGATAACAGCAGGATACTGCGCACTTGATTCCCTTAGCTGAACTCACCCACAACTAAGAGTTTCTACGACCCAAAGTCGAAGACTTAACTATAAACAAATCTGTATCACACAGACAAGTATATCAAAGGATCAATCTTTCTCCCACATATAAACCCTAAAAGGTTTTGTTCCGTCTTTTGATAATAATCAAGGTGAACATGAACCAATTGATAATCCGGTCTTATATTAACGAAGAACAGCCTAGAGTTATCAATCACCTCACAACAATCTTAATCGTATGGTAGCGAAACAAGATGTTGCGAAATCACAAACAATGAGACGAATATGTTTGTGATTACTTTTTATATCTTTCCTATCGGAGATATCAATCTCAATCCAATCAATCTGATTGTACTCGTACGATAGAAGATGCAAGATAAGATCATACAACTACGATAAAAGTAGTATCTGTCTGGCTTCACAATCCCAATGAAGTCTTTAAGTCGTTAACCTGGTTTTAGAAGAAAAAAACGAAAGCTTCAAGGATAAACGACTTTAGCACGCAAACTAGTATCACACTAAGGTGTGGGGATTAGTTTTTCACAATGCTAGATGTCTCCTTTATATAGACTTTCAAATCAGGGCTTGCAATTAAGTTACCTTGGTAACAAAGCAATCAATATCCACCGTTAGATGAAAATATGATTTAGGTTCAAGCTAATATTTCTCAACCGTTAGATCGAAAACTTAGCTTATTATACACACTTGACAATGCACGCTTCTAGGTTTGTTAACCGTACCCAAACGTATGCACTTGTTGGTTCAACAATAGTTAAAGGTTAGCCATATGAGCATTTCATATCAACCATGTTCTTATTCACCATAACTAGTTCAAATGACTTCAAGATGAACTAGTTAGAGAGTTTTTCAATTGCAATGAAATCTTATGTAACTACACAAGACACAATTGAAGCAAAAATGATTTGATTCACTTGAATCACTTCATGAACTTTTATAGCCACGGTTTGCAAACTGCTTCCTTAGTCTTTTAAAGTTTAAGTTTAGAAATCATCTTCAGATATATAACCTTCTCAAGTTCGCAGACTAGGTTTGCGGACTTAAGTTACCGGGCAGAGTTTACAAACTCTAGCAGAAATTCTTGGGTATGAGAACTTCGTTGTTTAAAGGACTGGGTTCGCGGACTTGGCTCACGCAAGTAGATTGTCAACTCCAGCAGAAATTTTCGAGTTTGAGAACTTCGGCAGTTCGCAGACTGAGTTCACGGACTTGGCTCACGCCATTCTTCCGGTTCTCTTGATCACAAAGTTCGCAAACTTTGGTTCAAGGAATAATACTTATACATAAATGTGTTTCCACAACAATGCTTATGTCCACCATTGGTTATATAATCTAAACTCTTATTTCAATCATTGAAACATTCTTAGAGGACGCTATATAGTTGTTACACCATTTCTCGTCAAAGCAATTTTAAAGATGATTGAAACATATTATTACTTTCGTCACATGGTAAAGATAAACTTGGTTAAAGCGAAAAGCTTACGAACTCATATTTAGAGATATAGATAGGAGAGGTATACTCGGCTCGAAATACCAAATGTGTATAATCAAAGTCTATATATATATATATAGCATACGACTTCTTGTCTCAAAGAGTAAGAGATAAAGTAGATAGACTTTTGAGTGATAGATAAGTTCAAGTCTTCACATAACTTTTTGTCGAGACGTTCCACCGGTTACTTGAGTAGTTATTCTTCTTGTATGACGAATCGCCATGAAGTCCTTGAGCTCAACTACACTTTCTATCCTAGTCCGAGACTTATCTATAATAGACTAGAAATCAAGACTTTTAGTTTTGATCACTAACATTGACAAACATGCTTGAGATAGCAACGGATGCGAGTTCGACCGAGCAACGCTCTAACAATCTCCCCCTTTGTCAATCTTAGTGACAAACCTATCAATACATATGGAATACAAAAAAGATAAAGAAAATTTAGTAGATCCTATTCCACATGTCTAATCTTCAACATTCCTCGAAGTCTTCGTCACTTCCAAGTACTCCAATGATCCCAAAGGTTGTAAGTTTAGCATCACCGTTGTTGAAGATCCGTAGGTATAACAATGAGAAAGCATCGGTCTCGGTCATTGTTATACAGTGTCATAGTATTATTACACAGTGTCAAAGTCCAATTGCATCACAACTTCAACAATAATACTATGGTGATATTATCACTCCCCCTTAGTGAACACTCCATCTCACATGGAAACCACTCCCCCTTACACAATGATCCGAAAACCATATGTATTTGTAGTGTGAACTACATATTAATTCTCCCCATTTTTGTCAATAAAGTTGGCAAAGGTACAAGAACGGGATCATAATGAAATTTCCGAAAGAGACATTTCATGACTAAAAGAAAAATTACATACCAACTAATTTAGATGCAATCATAAAGCCGAAGCTAAATGCATTCATCAAGGAGTTTAAAGATACAAGATAACCCCTCTAAAATTCCACAGCCGCACACCCCTCAAGATATGACCATTAAGCACAAGTTCAAAAGACCTCTCCCCCATTAGATGTCATTCCCGGAGGAACAACAAGATCGACCTTAATTTCAAAAGAAAAGAAGGAGTTTAATTGGACACCAAAAACAGTAAGAATGATTTTCTATATCCAAAAACTCAATCAAATTAATCACAAGTAAACCCATGATTAATTTAATCGGAATACGCAATCAAATTAAACACAAAAAGTGATCAATTCAATTGATTGTGCTCAACATAAGAGAACCTATGGAGACTTGAAAATACTCAACTAGATTAATTACAAGAGGACCCATAGTTAATCTAATTGGAATACACAACTAAACTAATCACAAAAGTAATCAATTTAATTGTCATTTGTTTTGCTCGACATAAGAGAACTTATGGAGCAATAACTAAATAACCAAACAAGATGATTAATTTAGTTCAATATGCTCGACATAATATATCTCACGAAACAACAACTAAGCTAAAAAATAAATTTGGTTGTATGGTGCTCAACATAAGATACATTACGGAGCCTCACAGTAATACATAAAATATGGATCAGGGATGATCAATACTGCAGAATACACAAGGGTTCATTCTATTTTCCACCACTATTTGCATAATGACATTAATAGACATAATCCTTGAAAACAAAAGATTTTAACGTATCTTCCATCATATATTTGACAATATAGGCTTAACTTTTGTATTTGTCAAAAGTCCATTCATTCTTTTACCAGTACGTGAATACCGAACATGAACGACTTTACTTTTGACAAGGTATGGGAAGAACATAGTTCACGGATGTAAACACCAATATCCCATAACAAATTGCAATATAATAAATCATAAAGATTAAATACTGCAAAAACATCATCCTCCAAATATTTTTAGAATTTAATACCAATAAACCTAAAAAGAACAAGAAGATGAAAAATAATAGCTATGTGTAGTCACAATCAATCCTATTCAAAGCACTAGTTATTCTTCCAACTAAATCAAAAACAAGACATACTAGGCAATAATATCTTTGAGAAATTCTTTATCATTCCCGAACTCCTTGTCGTCAACAGCCATTGGAATATAAGGTTCATGGAGGAAGGAGTCAATACCAACAAACCGTCCTGGATGATGATGTCGAACCAAGGCTTTCTGAATTTCCAAAGATCTTAAAAAGCAAGCCTTTATTTCACAAATCTCCTTTCTTACTTCCTTCAACTCATCAAGAACATAAGAAAACTTCTGAGAGTTAGAAGGGACAGCCCTTGGCTTTCTTGTATTTCTCCTCTTTCTTTTCAAGGACGGAGTTACTGGAGATTTTTCTTTTTCCTTGATTGATGGCTTAACAATCATGTTGACATATTTTCCATCCAAAGACACGATGCTTAGAGAACAGTTATAAACAACTGGTTTTTGTGAGTGGAATTCACAATCTCATCAAGCAGTCTTAAGATATAAAGGATATCAGAGAAAAAAAAAGGAATGTAGGGTTCGCCACCTTTAAACAGGTTCGTGGAAGTCCAACTCTAAACCCTATAAAGAGTATAATTGTCGATAATAACCCTTTATTTTATTTGATAGACAGGAAAAACAAACCTAAGAAGAAAAAAAAAACTTTTCCTAAAGCCTGAGCGGTACACAATCTTATCTCTTTTGATCAGGCACATGAGACAAGATTTACCAAACAACACAATTAATTTGTGTTGTGGTGAACAACAATTTGTCCACCATTTTCCTCTTGAGAGGAATCCTCTGACTTCTGTCTATCAAAGCGATTTGACCATACATTCTTCTCTAATGGTCTTATTTTGTCTTTGGAAACCAACTTCTTAGACAAAGATAAAATCCTACATACCTCAGCAGTTTTTTGAGCAAGTTTAAGCTTGCTTGCCAATCGATTTGCTCTTCGTTGAAGTTTTTTGGCGTGCCTCACTTGATGTTTGTACTTGTAACATCTTGATAGTTCATGACCCTTCTGAGAACAAAACGAGCACGTCAAACTTGGATAATATTCATGCATCTGTGGTGTGAAAGCAGCCAGACACATAGTAGATCCTGAAACATTAAAAACAGGGTTTCCAAAGGATTGGTCAATTGATTCTTCCAGCTTGATTGGATTCTCTTGTTTACCGAAACCATCAAGGTTGATATATGTATTGCTACAATTATCAAAATCAATGTTTTCACATAGAAGACCAACACTTGATTTCCTATCTTCATCAGAATCATAGACCTCAGATATCTCATCAAGTATTACAGCAAGACATTTGTTCCCAGTATATTTTCTACGATTTTGGCACTCGTTTGCAAAATGACCAAAACCTTTACACTTAAAGCACTGTGGCATATCCTCGTCTCAGCCTTGTCAGCATCCCTGTTTTTAGGAGGAAAGCGATTGTGAGGTTTATCTGATAACCTAGGTTTGTCTCTTGAAAACCGTTTACTTCTCTTCAATAGAAGATCCCTAAACTGTCTTGTGATCAAACAGACTGATCTGTCAAGATCTTCATCCAAAAAATCACCCTCAAACTTATCATCCTCAGAGACATAAACACTTTTACTTTTCTCAAGTAATTTAGTGTTCTTTTGTGCTTTAAAGGCAACATCTTTTCCGATTTTGGATGTATGCTCATGATCAAAGATATTTAGCTTTCCAACCAATGTATTTCTGGAAAGATTATCAAGGTTATTTCCCTCAATGATGACATGCTTCTTAGACTCGTATCTAGATGGCAGTGATCTGAGAATTTTCATCACAATGTCCTTTTCAGGAATAGTCTTACCCAATGCAAAATATGCATTAACAATTCCAGACACTCTGTGATTAAACTCATCAAATATATCTTCATCTGCCATACGAAGGTTCTCCCAATCGGAATTAAGGTTTTGAAGCCTAGCTTCCTTTTCACTGAAGTTACCTTCAAATACAGTTTCTAAGATATCCCAAGCATCTTTAGACCTAGTGCAATTAGATACATGGTTCTGAAGATTTGGGATAATGGCATGAAGATGGCATTCAAACCGTCGGAATTTTACTTTGCAGCAAGTATCTCGGCAGAACTGTATTCACCAATATTCTTGGGAACGTTTACATCTCCAACTGACACAACGGGAGCATCATAGCCATTAAAAACATATACCCATGATTTAAAATCACGTGCTTGAAGAAAAGCTCGCATAGAAATTTTCCACCATAAGTAATTTGAGCCATCGAAGACTGGTGGTACGTTAATAGAGATATCACCTCTGTCCATAGAGTCAGATCGCTACAAACACAGACTTGTAAGTTCTTAAACGTGTTTGCCTGCTCTGATACCAATTAAAAAAGCGGGGGTCTAACAACACCACCCAATATTTCGCTTAGCAATCTGTATGGAAATTTTTTAAAAGAATCAACAAGACTCAATCAATTAAAAGTATATCAACGAGTTTATATATCTCTCTCGAGTTGATTTACTCAAGTAGGAATTGCGAGTTCTAATCAAATACAAGGAATAAGTTGGATGGTACCAAAGACCAATATCCAAGGATCAATCAATGACAATCAACAACCAAAGGTTGGATTATTCTAATTGATAATCTATACGCGTAACTTGTATTAGTCCAATTATAAAGATAAAACAATACAATGCGGAAATAGAAATAACACAGACACCAGAAATTTTGTTGATGAGGAAACCGCAAATGCAGAAAAACCCTGAGACCTAGTCCAGATTGAACATACACACTGTATTAAGCCGCTTTAGACACTAGCCTAATCCAAACTAACTTCAGACTGGACTGTAGTTGAACCCCAATCAGTCTCCCACAGATCCAAGGTATAGTTGTACTCCCTACGCCTCTGGTCCCAGCAGGGTACTGCGCACTTGATTCCCTTAGCTGGTCTCACCCACAACTAAGAGTTGCTACGACCTAAAGTCGAAGACTTGACAATAACCAAATCTGTCTCACACAGACAAGTCTATCAAAGGATTAATCTGTCTCCCACATATAAATCCTAAAAGGTTTGTTCTGTCTTTTGATAATGATCAAGGTGAACAGGAACCAATTGATAATCCGGTCTTATATTCCCGAAGAACAACCTAGATTTATCAATCACTTTACAACAATCTTAATCGTATGGTAGCGAAACAAGATGTTGCAGAATCACAAACAATGAGACGAAGATGTATGTGATTACTTTTTATATCTTGCCTATCGGAGATATCAATCTCAAGCCAATCAATCTGATTGTACTCGTACGATAGAAGATGCAAGATCAGATCACATAACTAGGATAAAAGTAGTATCAGTCTGGCTTCACAATCCCAATGAAGTATTTAAGTCGTTAACCTGGTTTAGAAGAAGAAAACCAAAGGTTAAAGGAGAAACGACTCTAGCACGCAAACTAGTATCACACGTAAGGTGTGGGGATTAGTTTTGCACAATACTAGATGTCTCATTTATATAAACTTTCAAATCAGGGTTTGCAATTAAGTTACCTTGGTAACAAAGCAATCAATATCCACCGTTAGATGAAAACATGATTTAGATTCAAGCTAATATTTCTCAACCGTTAGATCGAAAACTTAGCTTATTATACACACTTGACAATGCACGCTTCTAGGTTTGTTAACCGTACCCAAACGTATGCACTTGTTGGTTCAACAATAGTTAGCCAAAAGGTTAGCCATATGAGCCTTTCATATCAACCATGTTCTTATTCACCATAACTAGTTCAAATGACTTCAAGATGAACTAGTTAGAGTGTTTTTCAATTGCAATGAAATCTTATGTAACTACACAAGACACAATTGAAGCAAAGATGATTTGGTTCACTTGAATCGCTTCATGAACTTTTATAGCCACGGTTTGCAAACTGCTTCCTTAGTATTTTTAAGTTTAAGTTCAGAAATCATCTTCAGATATACAACCTTCTCAAGTTCGCAGACTAGGTTCGCGAACTTAAGTTACCGGGCAGAGTTCACAAACTCCAGCAGAAATTCTCGGGTATGAGAACTTCGCCGGTTCGCGGACTGGGTTCGCGGACTTGGCTCACGCAAGTAGTTTGTCAACTCCAGCAGAAATTCTCGGGTTTGAGAACTTCGGCAGTTCGCGTACTGAGTTCGCGGACTTGGTCACGCCATTCTTCCGGTTCTCTTGATCAACAAAGTTCGCAAACTTTGGTTCAAGGAATAGGACTTATACATAAATGTGTTTCCACAACAATGCTTATGTCCACCATTGGTTATGTAATCTAAACTCTCATTTAATTCATTGAAACATTCTTAGAGGACGTTATACAGTTGTTACACCATTTCTCGTCAAAGCAATTTTCAAGATGATTGAAACATATTATGACTTTCGTCACATGGTAATGATAAACTTGGTTGAAGCGAAAATCTTACCAACTCATATTTCGAGATATAGATAGGTGAGGTATACTCGGCTCGAAATACCAAATGTGTATAATCAAAGTCTATATATATATATTGCATACGACTTCTTGTCTAAAAGAGTAGGAGATAGAGTAGATAGAATTTTGAGTGATAGATAAGTTCAAGTCTTCACATACCTTTTTTTCGAAAAGTTCCACCGGTTCCTTGAGTAGTTCTTCTTATTATATGCTGAATCGCCATGAAGTCCTTGAGCTCAACTACACTTTCTATCCTAGTCCGAGACTTAGCTATAATAGACTAGAAATCAAGATTTATAGTTTTGATCACTAACATTGACAAACATGCTTGAGATAGTAACGCATACGAGTTCGACCGAGCAATGCTCTAACACTTTTTATCCTAGTCCGAGACTTAGCTATAATAGACTAGAAATCAAGACTTTTAGTTTTGATCACTAACATTGACAAACATGCTTGAGATAGAAATGCATGCGAGTTCGACCGAGCAATGCTCTAACAATCTCCCCCTTTGTCAATTTTAGTGACAAAACTATCAATACATATGGAATACAAAAAATATAAAGAAACTTTAGTATCTCCTATTCCACATGTCTAGCCTTTAACATTCCTCGAAATCTTCGTCACTTCCAAGTACTCCAATGATCCCAAAGGTTGTAAGTTTAGCATCACGGTTGTTGAAGATCCGTAGCTATAACAATGAGAAAACATAGTTCTCGATCATTGTTATACAGTGCCATAGTATTATTACATAGCGTCAAAGTTTAAATGTATCACAACTTCAACAATAATACTATGGTGATATGTATTACTCCCCCTTAGTCAATACTCTATCTCACATGGAAACCACTCCCCCTTACACAATGATCCGAAAACCATATGTATTTGTAGTATGAACTACATATTAATTCTCCCCCTTTTTGTCAATAAAATTGGCAAAGGTACAAGAACGAGATCATAATGAAATTTCCAAGAGAGACATTTCATGACAAAAGGAAAAAAAATACATACCAACTAATTTAGATGCAATCATAAATCCTGTGCTAAATGCATTCATCAAGGAGTTTAAATATACAAGAATAACCCCTCTAAAATTCCACAGGCGCAGACCGCTCATGATATGACCATTAAGCACAAGTTCAAAAGAACTCTCTCCCATTTGATGTCATTCCAGAAGGAACAACAAGAGCGACCTTAATTTCGAAAGAAAAGAAGGATTTTATTGGACACAAAAAAACATGTGAATGATTTCCTATATCCAAAAACTCAATCAAGTTAATCACAAGTAAACCCATGATTAATTTAATCGGAATACGCAATCAAATTAAACACAAAAAGTGATCAATTCAATTGATTATGCTCAACATAAGAGAACTTATGTAGACACGAAAAATACTCAACTAGATTAATTACAAGAGAAACCCATAATTAATCTAATTGGAATACACAACCAAACTAATCAATTTAATTGTCATTTATTTTGCTCGACATAAGAAAACTTACGGAGCAATAACTAAATCACCAAACAAGATGATTAATTTAGTTCAATATGCTCGACATAACATATCTCACGGAACAACAACTAAGCTCAAAAATAAACTTGGTTGTATAGTACTCAACATAAGATACATTATGGAGCCTCACAGTAATACATAAAATATGGATCAGGGATGATCAATACTGCGGAATACACAAGGATTCATTCTATTTTCCACCACTATTTGCATAACGATATTAATAGACATAATCCTTTAAAACAAAAGATTTTAACCTATCTTCCATCAAATATTTGACAATATAGGCTTAACTTTTGTATTTGTCAAAAGTCCATTCATTCTTTTACCAGTACGTGAATACCGATCACGAACGACTTTACTTTTGACAAGGTATGGGACAAATATAGTTCACGGACGTAAACACCAATATCCCATAACAAATTACAATATAACAAATCATAAAGATTAAATACTGCAAAACATCATCCTCCAAATATTTTTAAAATTTAAACCAATAAACTTAAAAAAAGAACAAGAAGATGAAAATAATAGCTATTTGTAGTCACAATCATTGTTATTCCAAGCACTAGTTATTCCTCCAACTAAGCCGACAAGAAGACATACTAGGTAAATAAACAAAACTCGGTTTTCCTTGATGATTTCATACCTCTGGAAGGGTCCATCGAAATAGGAATCACTGATATCCTTGATCTTGTTGACCGTAGAGACCCCATGTTCATGAGTGAGAACATTTTTTTTCGATCAATAATGTGAGCGAAATGTCGAGCCTTAGCGCAGTCAAGAATAACTTTCTTTTGATTCCTCATAAAGATGTTCTGAGTACCAAGGATTTTTGCATGTCCATCAAAAAGTTGGTTTATCTGCAGTTGAAGGTTAGCAAGTTCGTTCTTTACTTCATTCTGAACGAGAATTAAGTCCTTGATAGATTCTCCAATCCAAGAGTTATACTCTTTCCTTTCAAGCATCTTCTTCAGAATAAACTCTTGAGCATGATCACTTCCTTTGAGATCATCCTCTACAGTAGGGTTAACTTCTTCTTTGGGAACAGTTTCCATCGAGTTCCTTTCTAAAGATTAATGAACGCATATATGAGATATGTATATGTTCAAGCGTACACCCTAGATAGAGACCCTAGAGTTCCTTGAGGAGATATTGACGTTCGTGGACTAAGCCATACGCCAAAAAAAAGTGGACCCAACCAGGAAAACTTCATACTGTGTCGCTTTCAAAATTTCTCCATCCCTAAAAAGAAAGGTCACAGAGATGAAAGAAAGAATTACTAATAACTCACATCATAAGATATAAAACATACAAACCGATGAAAATCAGCTAATTACTTGAGCATCTCTTAAACATCATCCTTGTATCTCTCAAGTTAGATACAAGAACGGAACTTTCTGTTACTAGGTAGCATAGGGAGACATAGTCTCACCATAGGTTTTGAGAGAGTAGTTGTGATTTCCACCAGGATATGTGACCTCATAATTTCTTGTTTTCCCTTGGCAGTTTCCAAATATAGGAAAATTTCTCACAGCCCTTCCCGAAGGTTCAAGAAAAGAGGCTTTCTGATTACTGAGTCTAGGACCTCTAGAGATCGGTTCTAGAGGATTCTCCGAAATGGGTATCCATACTCTAGACTTAGATTTATCAGAGTTGTTCTTATAAGCATAGCACATGCTTTCATTAGCAGCACAAGGATTTATACCACTAGAATGCACCAAAGTCCTGTAATGATTTCTAGGAAAGAGATCATTTTTATAAGATGCCTGGTTTCCTGTGAGCATGAGGTTCACTGCAGTAGTCGACAGATTATTTACTCCATTGACAGTGGAAAGAAGCAAATTACGAAGTTTAGAAATTTGTTTCTTCCCGGCAAAACAACGGATATCATAGTGATTTCCTTTTCCACATAAAGTACAGGTTCATGGAGAAGACGTAACAGAAGGCATCTGTTTTAACTTTATAGCCCTGTGAGAAGATTGTAAGTTATATAAACTTTTCTCGACACAATCTTTTTTTGGAGGATATTTCTTCATGTACTATATGTCAAGAGGAACATTTGGAACAGAAGATTTTTTCCTTAAGACAGAGTTTTCCTTTTCCAAGGTCATACAATGTTCATGGGCTAGTGAAAGTGGTGCTTCTAGCTTCTCTTTTTCAACACGAAATCTGCCAAGATCATATGAATGCATCTTGATTAAACGTTTTTCTCTAATTGAGCCTTCTTTGACAATCTTTTCAAGATCACAAATCTTTTCACGCTGTAGATTATTTTCTTGAAGAAGTTTCTCAATATGTTTAGAGAATGACTCAATGATGTTATAGAGTACACGTTCTCGATCCATAGACTTTCCAAATTCATCGATGAGCTGATCATGATTCTGAAGATCAACAAACTCAGTAGAATTTTTTGAGATCCTGGTGAGCTTAATTTCAGCTTTTGCCATTGTGTCCAATGTCTCATTGGAGGAAGAGTGGTCAACACAAGATGAGACAGTCTTCCTACCTCGGGATTCAAAAGAATCAGCTAAGGAGCAATCCTTTGAGGTATTCCCGAGACAATTGGCATGGTTGAAAGCTTTAGGAAGCATCTTGGTATGCGTAAGAGATTCTTTCCTCAGTCTCAGATTGCTACAAACACATACTGGTAAGGTCTTGAACGTGTTTTCCTGCTCTGATACCAATTAAAAAAGCGTGGGTCTAACAACACCACCCAATATTTCGCTTAGAAATCTGTATGGACAAACGAATATAATTTTAAGAGACTCAACAAGACTCAATCAATTAAAAGTATATCAACGAGTTTATATCTCTTTTCTTGATTTGATTTACTCAAGCAAGAACTGCGAGTTCTAATCAAATACAAGCAATAACTTGGATGGTACCAAAGACCAATATCCAAGGATAAATCAATATCAATCAACAACCGAAGGTCGGATTTCCAATTGATTGTTTCAAACGCACAACCTGTATTATTTCAATTATAAGGATAAAACAATATAATACGGAAATAGAAATAACACAGACACCAGAAATTTTGTTAACGAGGAAACCGCAAATGCAGAAAAACCCCGGGACCTAGTCCAGATTGAAGACACACTGTATTAATCCGCTACAGACACTAGCCTAATCCAAGCTAACTTCGGACTGGACTGTAGTTGAACTCCAATCAGTCTCCCACTGATCCAAGGTACAGTTGTACTCCCTACGCCTCTGATCCCAGTAGGATACTGCGCACTTGATTCCCTTAGCTGATCTCACCCACAACTAAGAGTTGCTATGACCTAAAGTCGAAGAATTGACAATAAACAAATCTGTCTCACACAGACAAGTCTATCAAAGGATCAATCTGTCTCCCACAGATAAACCCTAAAAGGTTTTGTTCCATCTTTTGATAATAATCAAGGTGAACATGAACCAATTGATAATCCGGTCTTTTATTCCCGAAGAACATCCTAGAGTTATCAATCACCTCACACCAATCTTAATCGCATGGTAGCGAAACAAGATGTTGCGGAATCACAAACAATGAGACGAAGATGTTTGTGATTACTTTTTATATCTTGCCTATCGGAGATATCAATCTCAAGCCATTCAATTTGATTATACTCGTACGATAGAATATGCAAGATCAGATCACACAACTACGATAAAAGTAGTATCGGTCTGGCTTCACAATCCCAATGAAGTCTTTAAGTCGTTAACCTGGTTTTAGAAGACGAAAACCAAAGGTTAAAGGAGAACCGACTCTAGTATGCAAACTATTATCACACGTGAGGTGTGGGGATTAGTTTTGCACAGATACTAGAGTTCCCCTTAGATAGTCTTTCAAATCATGGTTTGCAATTAAGTTACCTTGGTGAAAAAGCAATCAATATCCACCGTTAGATGAAAACCTGATTTAGATTCAAGATAATATTTCTCAACCGTTATATCGAAAACTTAGCTTGTTACACACACTTGAAAATGCACGCTTCTAGGTTTGTTAACTGTACCCAAACGTATACACTTGTTGGTTCAACAATAGTTAACCAAAAGGTTAGCCATATGAGCATTCGATATCAACCACGTTCTTCTTCACCATAACTAGTTCAAATTATTTCAAATGAACTAGTTAGAGAGTTGTTCAATTGAAAGGAAATATCATGTACTACACAAGACATAATTGAAGCAAAGATGATTTGATTCACTTGAATCGGTTCATGAACTTTTATAGCCACGGTTTGAAAACTGCATTCCTTAGTCTTTTTAAGATTAAGTTCAGAAATCATCTTCAGATATATAACCTTCTCAAGTTCGCAGACTAGGTTCGTGGACTTAAGTTACTGGGCAGAGTTTACAAACTCCAGCAGAAATTCTCGGGTATGAGAACTTTGCCGGTTTGCGGACTGGGTTCGCGGACTGAGTTCGCGGATTTAGTTTCACGCAAGTAGTTTGTCAACTCCATCAGAAATTCTCGGGTTTGAGAACTTCGGCAGTTCGCGGACTGATTTCGCGGACTTGGCTCACGCCATTCTTCCGGTTCTCTTGATCAACAAAGTTCGCAAATTTTGGTTCAAGGAATAGGACTTATACATAAATATGTTTCCACAACAATGCTTATGTCCACCATTGGTTATGTAATCTAAACTCTCATTTCAATCACTAAAACATTCTTAGAGGACGTTATGTAGTTGTTACACCATTTCTCGTCAAAGCAATTTTCAAGATGATTGAAACATATTATGACTTTCGTCACATGGTAAAGATAAACTTGGTTAAAGCGAAAAGTGTACCAACTCATATTTCGAGATATAGATAGGCGAGGTATACTCGGCTCGAAATACCAAATGTGTATAATCAAAGTCTCTATATATATATAGGTATCATAAGACTTCTTATCTCAAAGAGTAGGAGATAGAGTAGATAGACTTTTGAGTGATAAATAAGTTCAAGTCTTCACATACCTTTTTGTCGAGAAGTTCCATCGGTTCCTTGAGTAGTTCTTCTACTTGTATAATGAATCACCATGAAGTCCTTGAGCTCACTACACTTTCTATCCTAGTCCGAGACTTAACTATAATAGACCAGAAATCAAGACTTATTGTTTTGATCACTAACATTGACAAACATGCTTGTGATAGCAACGCATGCGAGTTCGACCGAGCAATGCTCTAACAATTTGGTGTATACAAACCGCAATCGCACATTAATATCTCCTTCTTCACACTTGTATTACGTCTTTTGTACTGTGAAATATGGTGCACAAACAATTAATCATGTGAAATACGGTGCAAACTATAATTTTCACTTCATTCACTTTAAAAACTATGAGATCCAGTCTTCTCTGCAAATCCAACGCATTTTTCACCTCATTGCGGACAGAATAAGGTCAACTGGGCAGATGTCCTATTTCCCTCTTTAGATGTTTTTGCTTTTTGTTAACCAAAGAATGACAGAGATGCAACTGTCTTCTTTTAAATACAATTATTCAGCAATGTTTATGATGATAATGGAAGAATGACGATGATGAAACTAAGTCAGTAAACCGTATAGAGTTTTGTATAAAATAACTTAAATCAACATGAATAATAACATAGATTTACCTGATTCTGATGCTAAGCAGTAGAGCGATTACATAAACCTCATACTTTATGGATATATTTTTTTAAAGTGAAGTGATGCATTGGTTTCATAGTGTAACCTCAAAGACGTCGCACAATAATCTGTTTAGGGCACACGTCATCACCATTTTTAGCTCCGTAGACTTTTGTGAAACAACAGATCTGGAAAGTAGGAATGTTATAACTGCCTTTCATTTCGAAGGACTTGGGACAAATACCCTTATGGAACTTTACAAATTCCATCGATGGCATAATTGAAAATTTATTCAAAAACATAATTTATTTACTTCTGTATTTAGGCTTCCCATCTCACTTTCGGTCTTCTCCACTTCTTATCACAGAAGAAGACCCCATCGCTCCCACCATCATCTTCATCGCTCCGACCAAAACTAAGACTGACACCACTACAGCCACCACTACCACCTCCATCATGTCTGCCACTATTATTAACATATTTATTATGATATGTATTTAATTTGTGTTCTATCATGTTTTGGTTCATGTTCTTCATCAACGAAATCAATCGAAAACATCAGTTCATGATGATTTGTTCTGAATCGTTGGAGAAAATATGATGAAAATCATCAATAACAACTGAAAACAAAGGTTAATTAGCAAAAAATAATATCTCCTTATCGTTCTTGAACAATTCTTCTTGTTTTTTTGCTGATGTTGGTAACCTAATGTCTTCAATTTCATCTCGATTCTCATTTCTGATTCGTTATCAAAGTTTAGATTTTACATTAATCTCATCTTAATCTTGCTTCTGACATGGATCTGTTTGCAAGTTTGAAACAGAAATAGAGAAATGAAGTCAGGCATTAAGTTGAACAGAATGACATAGCTAGATGGGAGTCTGTTGAAGTTGAGAAGAATGGGCTTTGTTTGGATTTGATTTTTAACAGGGAAAGAAGATGATTGCTGGTGTTAATGAAAATTAGGGTTTGACAACGACTGAGTACAATGAACAATTAGGGCTTGTGATTGTTCAATTCAGGGTTTTAATTGTTCATTGGAGCTGAGAATATAGAGAAGAAGAGAGAATGTTCTATGATGGTGATGCTGTGTCGCAGTGGTTAGGATATTGCAGTTCAAGATGGTTGTGTGGATATAATGGTAGGAGTTAATATTACAAAAAAGGTTTGCAGTTGGTTGATGTGTTGATGATGTTATTGCAGTATCATTGCAAGTGGTTGGTGGACAATACTGAGATGAATAATGAGAGAACAAGATACTGAAGAAGGAAGTAATTGGGTCTTGTTTATGAAATTGATTCTCTGAGCTGATGGAATTTTGGGCTATGGTGAATCTCTTGCAGATATGTATGCTAGGGAGTGAATTCACAGAGAGATGATGGAGGTTCTGGTGTCAGGTGGATAAGTTGTAGCTGATGGATGTTGTAGATGACATGGTTTTGTAGTAATGAACATAAGGAAGAAAGAGAGGTTGGTGAGTGTCGATGGATATGAATCTGTGTTGATGTCTGTGGTTGAATTTTTTTATTCAAGAAGTTAGAAGAAGTAGCTATCCGGGGTTAAGGGAATGCTGATGTTGGTTGTTGAAGTAGTGAAGACATGACGTGGAGTTAATTGATATGGCTGAATTACAAGAAGTGAAGCTGAAATAGATGTATGTTTAGGAATTGTACGTGGTGGATAGTTGAGCTACAGAGTCCAGTGCGGTACTGCTGCTTTACAGCTGAAAAAGCTAGGTCAAGAAGGAGCTATGTGTGGGGTTTGCACTGGTGTAAGAGAGCAAGTTGAAGATGAGTAGTGCAGAGATTGTGTTGAATAAATGGAACTCAAGATTGTAGGGGAGTTGTAATGTTGCTGGAAAAACTGTGCTGGGATGCAGAGAATGAAACAGTAGCAGTGTGGATTGTGTTGCAAAACTTAAGATTTTAAAGGTTGCCTGGAGTTACAATTGAGGCCAAAATGGTGACAATGAATGAATGGGTTTGTTTGCAGATAGATGGCTTTGATGTGATGAGTTAAATCGTGAAATCTGATGATGTATCTATATCGTGTGGCAGTGTATGGATTTTAAATTTGCAGGTGTAATCCGTGAAGGTTCCGAGATAAAGAATGAAGGTGAAACTGAGTGTACTACTTTGGTTTGCAGATGGGATGGTACAACAGGTGTTTGATCTGAAGCTGGTTTGCAATGCAGATGTTATCGGGTCTGAAGCATAGCAATGGATTATGGAGCTTCTGAAGTGCAGTTGGTTTATGTTGCAGTGGACTTGTGTTGGATGCGCTCAAACTATTGGAGACAACTTGGCCTAGTTGCTTCCACTATTGGAGACAACCTGAGCCAGTTGCTTCCTTTTTTTGGAGACAACTTGAGAAAGTTTCTTTCACTTTTGGAGGCAACTTGAGCTAGTTGATTCCATATTGGAGGAAACTTGAGCTAGTTGATTCCATTTTGGAGGCAACTTGGCTATGTTTTTTGGTCCATTCATTCATCTGAAAATTATACTATATGGTAACACAAGGTTGTGTTGAGTTGCTGATGATGGTTATGCTGCTGATGGTGTTTGAGTAGGGGCATGGAAGTGACTGCATCTATTGGCTCATGTTGCAAGTGTGCATAGATGGTTGTGGTCATGAAGCTATTGCAGGTAGAGTTACAGTAGAAGAGATGGAGGATATGGTGTTGTCTGGTGGTGGTTTGAATTGTTGGTTGAGCACTGATGGTGTGGCAAATATGTGAGTCTGTTTACTGGTTTTGCAATTGAAAATATGATAATGCAGTAAAGAAATATGGATCCAGAGATGCTGGTATGTGATTTTGATATGTATTTTTTGTATAAATGAATCTGTGTTTTAATGGTAGCACAACTGACTATATGTCAGAAAATGTGTGTTCGACTCACACTAGGTTCACTCATTTGTGTATATGTTTTAATTTTTGGAGACCACTTGTGATAGTTGCCTCCATATTTGGAGAAAATTTGGGCTAGTTGCTTTCACTTTTGAAAACAACTTTGTGCAAGTTGCCTTCCCTTTTGAAGACAACTTGAACTAGTTGCCTCAGATTCGTAGACAACTTAAGTTAGTTGGATCCATTTTGTTTTGCAACTTGTTTATGTAACACTATTTGTTGGAGACAACTTGAGCTAGTTGCCTCCACTTTTGGAGACAACTTGAGCTAGTTGCCTCTCATATGGACACAACTTCAGCAAGTTGACTCCACATGACGGTGGTAGTTGGCGGCTGTGATGGTGGTTGACGGCGGCGGTGGGTGGTGGATACAAAGAAAGTGGTGGTGGTCTGCGGTGGTGGTGGATGATGGTCGGTTATGGTGGTGGCTGATGGTCGGCGGTGGCGGAAAGTGGTGGTTGGCGTTGGCGATTGCCGATGACAGAAAATGGTGGTGGTCGTCGGCGGCGGCGGTGGTAGACAGTGGTGTTGGTCGGTGGCGGCGGTGGTGGATGGTGGAGGCGGTGCTGGACGGTGGTGATGGTTGGAGGATGGCGGTGGCGGTGACGGTGGTGGTGGTTGGTGGTGACGGTGGTGGAGGTTGGTGGACGATGGCGGCGGTGACGGTGGTGGTGGTTGGTGGACGGCGGCGGCGGTGGAAAGTGGTGGTGGTGGTTGACGGTGGTGGACAGTAGTGGTGAGCAGTAGGGTGTTCTTTTTGTTTTAATAGTGTAGTGGTAGTGGTTTTGTATATAATCATATAAAAAGGGTATTTTAGTAATGTACTAAGCTTAGGGGTATTTGTATAAGTTGATAAGGGTATTTTGGAAGGGGACCTATAGTAAGGGTATTTAAATAATCTTCCCGTCTGGAAAAGACATATCTTGATTGGTACATACATTTTAGAGTGACGTAAATCACACTTATGTGCGATGTTTGAGAGAATGGATGTTTCAAAAGAATATAATTACACTCCTCGTTAGCGATGAAATTAATCTTTATCAAATCGATTATGTAATCATAAACCTAATACTTTGTGTATCTATTTTTCTAAGGCGAAATGATGCATTGGTGTCGCAGTGTAACTGCACCTCGACCTCTCATCTGTCGCGCAATAATCTGGTTGGGCACACACCATCATCATTTTGTAGCTCCGCAGACTTTTTTCAAGCAACAACTCTGGAAAAGACACATCTTAGAGTGACGTAAACTACTTAAATGAGTGGATGTTTCAAAAGAAAATAATTACACTCCTCGTTGGCTTTGGATTTAATCTTTATCATAGAGATTATGTAGCTCCTTACCCCTGAAAAAATAGGATACATAAGGAGTTATAAATATTTATATTAAAAGGAAAGGACATTTCATGCTTTCCAGGTCCCAAAGATTTCCACCAAACCATTTCTAATCTTTTCATAAAATTGCAAATTTGCGTTATGCTTCGTTTTACGAAAAAGTGGCCATAAAATGGACTCTCTTCCTTAGAAATATATACCACCGAGCAGAAAAAAATAGAGCATATAAAATTAAGAGGATGTGGTGTATACAAACATCAATCACGCATTAATATCTTCTTCTTCGCACTTGTATTACGTCTTTTGTACTATGAAATATGGTCACGTAAAATGTGGTGCAAACTATAATTTTCACTTCATTCACTTTAAAGACTATGATATTCAGTCTTCTCTGCAAATAAAAAACTATGACATTGGTGTCGCAGTGTAACTGCACTTCGTTCTCTCAACTATCAGACAATAATCTGGTTAGGGCACATGTCATCATCATTTTGTAGATCTGTGGACTTTTGTCAAGCAACAGCTTTGGAAAAAACACATCTTAGAGTGACGTAAACTACTTAAGTGAGTGGATGTTTCAAAAGAAAATAATTACACTCCTCGTTGGTTTTGGATTTAATCTTTATCATAGCGATCATGTTGCTCCTTACCCCTGAAAAATATGATGCGTAAGGAGTTATAAATAATTATATTAAAAGGGAGGGACATTTCATGCTTTTCAGGTCCCAAATACCACCACCAAACCATTTCTAATCTTTTCATAAAATTGCAAATTTGCGTTATGCTTCATTTTACAAAAAAAAAGTGGTCATAAAATGGACTCTCTTCCTTAGAAATATATACCACCAAGCAGAAAAAAATAGAGCATATAGAATTAAGAGGATGTGGTGTATACAAACCGCAATCACACATTAATATCTTCTTCTTCATACTTGTATTACGTCTTTTATACTGTGAAATATGGTGCACAAACAATTGATCACGTGAAATGCGGTGCAAACTATAATTTTCACTTCATTCACTTTAAAACTATGATATTCAGTCTTCTCTGCAAATGCAACGCATTGGTTGGTTTCGTCAAGTAACCGCACCTCAGTCTATCAACTGTCGCACAATAATCTAGTTAGGGCACATGTCATCATCATTATGTTGCTCCTGGAATTTTGTCAAGTAACAACTATGGAAAAGACACATCCTGATCGGTACATAAATTAAAGAGTGAGGTAAACTGCTTAAGTATAGATGGGACTTCCTCGGTTTCAAAAGACACACCTTGATTGATACATTCATTTTAAAGTGACATAAACTTCTTAAGTGAGTGGATGTTTCAAAAGAAAATAATTACACTCCTCGTTGGCTTAGGATTTAATCTTTATCATAGTTATTATGTAATCATAAACCTAATACTTTGTGGATATATTTTTTTAAGGCGAAATGATACATTGATAGCACAATAATCTGGTGAGGGCACACGTCATCATCATTTTGTATTATTCGTCAGACTTGTGTTACATATTTTATATTTTAAAATAGGGTGCACAAACAATTGATCACGTTAAATGATGTGCAGCATAAAATTTTCACTTCATTCGCTTTAAAAACTATGATATTCAGTCTTCTTTGTAAATACAAATTTATCTTTGCATCCTTTGCAAACGTTTCTGTATATATATATATAATTAGGGAACTATGCAGAAAAAGATGGACATGTTCTTCCTATTTTACTCACAAAGTATATATATATATATACACACACATATTACAATGTTGATGTTATCATAAGCACCACAATTACCAATGAAAGCTCGATTTTATCATCTTTTGAAAGAAAGTTACTAAATTCTATTCATACAGCAAACACCACAGTTTTGGTAACGTTTATTTTTATCTTAGTAAGTGAAGTGGAATTCTGTAAACAAACATTTCAAGATGGTCAATAAAAATGGAGCTTGGAGTATTGCTGGTTGGTTGTTTCCAATCGTGAATAATTGCATAGATTTCTCACCTCATTGCTGACAGAATAAGGTCAACTGGGCAGATGTCGTGTTTCCCTCTTTGGATGTTTTTGTTTTTTGTTAACCAAAGAATGACAGAGATGCAACTGTCTTTCTTTTAAATACATTTATTCAGTAATGTTTATGATGATGACGATGATGAAACTAAGTTAGTAAACCGTATAGAGTTTTGTGTATAATAACTTAAATCAACATGAATAATAACATAGATTTACCTGATTACGATGCTAAGCAGAAGCGCGATTACATAAACCTCTTGTGGATATATTTTTTTAAAAGTGAAGCGATGCATTGGTTTCACAGTGTAACCGCAAAGACGTCGCACAATAATCTGGTTAGGGCACACATCATCATCATTTTGTAGCTCTGAGGACTTTTTTGAAACAACGGATCTGGAAAAGACACATCTTTATTAGTACATACATTTTAGAGTGACAAAAACCACACTTATGTGCGATGTTTGAGATAATGGATGTTTCAAAAGAATATAATTACACTCCTCGTTAGCGATGGAATTAATCTTTATCAAATCGATTATGTAATTATAAACCTAATACTTTGTGTATCTATTTTTTTAAGGCGAAATGATGCATTGGTGTCGCAGTGTAAATGCACCTCGACCTCTCATCTGTCGCACAATAATCTGGTTAGGGCACACGTCATCATCATTTTGTAGCTCCGTGGACTTTTTTCAAGCTACAACTCTGGAAAAGACACATCTTAGAGTGACGTAAACTACTTAAGTGAGTGGATGTTTCAAAAGAAAATAATTACACTCCTCGTTGGATGTGGATTTAATCTTTATCATAGAGATTATGTAGCTCCTTACCCCTGAAAAAATAGGATACATAAAGAGTTATAAATATTTATATTAAAAGGAAAGGACATTTCATGTTTTTCAGGTCCCAAAGACTTCCACCAAACCATTTCTAATCTTTTCATAAAATTGCAAATTTGCGTTATGCTTCATTTTACAAAAAAAATGGCAAGAAAATGAACTCCCTTCCTTTGAAATATATACCACCAAGCAGAAAAAAATAGAGCATATATAATTAAGAGGATATGGTGTATACAAATAGCAATCGCGCATTAATATCTTCTTCTTCATACTTGAATTACGTCTTTTATACTCTGAAAAATATGGTCACGTGAAATGTGGTGCAAACTATAATTTTCACTTCATTCACTTTAAAAACTATGATATTCAGTCTTCTCTGCAAACACAAAACTATGACATTGGGGTCGCAGTGTAGCCTCACCTTGTTCTCTCAACTATCAGACAATAATATGGTTAGGGAACATATCATCATCATTTTGTAGATCTATGGACTTTTGACAAGTAACAGCTCTGAAAAAACACATCTTAGATGACGTAAACTACTTAAGTGAGTGGATGTTTCAAAACAAAATAATTACACTCCTCGTTGGTTGTGGATTTAATCTTTATCATAGCAATTATGTAGCTCCTTACTCCTGAAAAAATATGATAGTAAGGAGTTATAAATAATTATAATAAAAGGGAGGGACATTTCATGCTTTTCAGGTCCCAAAGACTTCCACCAAACCATTTATAATCTTTTCATAAAACTGGAAATTTGCGTTATGCTTCATTTTACAAAAAAAGTGGCCATAAAATGGAATGTTTTCCTTAGAAATATATACCACCAAGTATAAAAAATAGAGCATATAGAATTAAGAGGATGTGGTGTATACAAACAACAATCGCACATTAATATCTTCTTCTTCGCACTTGTATTACGTCTTCTATACTCTGAAATATGGTCATGTGAAATATGGTGCAAACTATAATTTTCACTTCATTCACTTTAAAAACTATGATATTCAGTCTTATATGCAAATAAAAAACTATGACATTGGGGTCGCAGTGTAACCGCACCTCGTTCTCTCAACTATCAGACAATAATCTGATTAAGGAACGTGTCATCATCATTTTGTAGATCTGTGGACTTTTGTCAAGCAACAACTCTGAAAAAACACATCTCAGAGTGACGTAAACTACTTAAGTAAGTGGATGTTTCAAAAGAAAATAATTACACTCCTCGTTGGCCGTGGACTTAATCTTTATCATAGCGATTACGTAGCTCCTTACCCCTTAAAAAATATGATACGTAAGGAGTTATAAATAATTATATTAAAAGGGAGGGACATTTCATGCTTTTCAGTCCCCAAAGATTACCACCAAACCATTTTTAATCTTTTCATAAAATTGCAAATTTGCGTTATGCTTCATTTTACAAAAAGGTGTCCATAAAATGGACTTTGTTCCTTAGAAATATATACGACCAAGTAGAAAAAATAGAGCATAAAGAATTAAGAGGATGTGGTGTATATAAACCGCAATCGCACATTAAAATCTCATTCTTCGCACTTGTATTACGTCTTTTATACTGTGAAATATGGTGCACAAACAATTGATCACGTGAAATGCGGTGCAAACTTTAATTTTCACTTCATTCACTTTAAAAACTATGATATTCAGTCTTCTCTGCAAATGCAACGCATTGGTTTCTCCAAGTAACCGCACCTCAGTCTATCAACTGTTGCAAAATAATCTAGTTAGGGCACACGTCATCATCATTATGTTGCTCGTGGACTTTTGTCAAGCAAAAGCTTTGGAAAAGAAACATCCTGATCGGTACATACATTAAAGAGTGAGGTAAACTACTTAAATATATATGGGACTCCATCGGTTTTAAAAGACACACCTTGATTGATACATTCATTTAAGAGTGACGTAAACTACTTAAGAGAGTGGATGTTTCAAAACAAAATGATTGCACTCCTCGTTGGCTTAGGATTTAATCTTTATCATAGCTATTATGTAATCATAAACCTAATACTTTTTGGATATATTTTTGTAAGGAGAAATGATACATTGATAGCACAATAATCTGGTGAGGGCACACGTCATCATCATTTTGTCTCCTTCGTCACACTTGTGTTACATATTTTATACTTTAAAATATGGTGCACAAACAATTGATCACGTTAAATGTTGTGCAACATAAAATTTTCACTTCATTCACTTGAAAAACTATGATATTCAGTCTTCTTTGCAAATACAAATTTATCTTTGCATCCTTTGCAAACTTTTCAGTATATATATATATATATATATATATATATATAATTAGGGAACTATGCAGAACAAGCTGGACATCATCTCTTTCTGTATATATATAATTAGTGATCAATGACTGGGAGAATTTTTTTATGTAATCTTTAATTTGTTCTTGTAAGTTTTATTTCTTTTTCTCTTTGAGTCTACCTATGGTACCCTTCTGTACATTCTAATCTCTTAATACATCATCTCTTTTCCGATCACAGAACAAGTTGGACATGTTCTTCCTATTTTACTCACAAAGTATATATATATATATATATACACAGCTTACAGTATTGATGTTATCATAAGCACCACAATTACCAATGAAAGCTCGATTTCATCATCTTTTGAATGAAAGTTACTAAATTCTATTCATACGACAAACACCACAATTTTGGTAACGTTTCTTTTTATCTTAGTAAGTGAAGTGGAATTCTGTAAACATCCGTTCCAAGATGATCAATACAAATGGAACTAGGAGTTTTGCTAGTTGGTTGTTTCCAATCGTGAATAATTGCATAGATTTTTCACTTCATTGCGGACAGAATAAAGTCAGGTGGGAAGATGTCGTGTTTCTCTCTTTGGATGTTTTTGTTTTCGTTAACCAAAGAATGATAGAGATGCAACTGTCTTTCTTTTAAATATAATTATTCAGCAATGTTTATGATTCTAATGGAAGAATGACGATGATGAAACTAAGTCAGTAAACCGTATAGAGTTTTGTATATAATAACTTAAATCAACATGAATAATAACATAGATTTACCTGATTCCGATGCTAAGAAGAAGCGCGATTACATAAACCTCATACTTTGTGGATATATTTTTTTTTTAAAGTGAAGCAATGCATTGGTTTCACAAGGTAACCGCAAAGACGTCGCACAATTATCAAGTTAGGGCACACGTCATCATCATTTTGTAGCACCGTGGACTTTTGTGAAACACCAGATCTGGAAAAGACACATCTTGATTGGTGCATATATTTTAGAGTGACCGTAAACCACACTTATGTGCGATGTTTGAGAGAATGGATGTTTCAAAAGAAAATAAGTACACTCCTCGTTAGCGACGGAATTAATCTTTATCAAATCGATTATGTAATCATAAACCTAATACTTTGTGTATCTATTTTTTTAAGGCGAAATGATGCATTGGTGTCGAAGTGTAACCGCACCTCGACCTCTCATTTCTCGCACAATAATCTGGTTAGGACACACGTCGTCATCATTTTGTAGCTCCGTGGACTAGTCTCAAGCTACAACTCTGGAAAAGACACGTCTTAGAGTGACGTAAACTACTTAAGTGAGTGGATGTTTCAAAATAAAATAATTACACTACTTGTCAGCTGTGGATTTAATCTTTATCATAGAGATTATGTAGCTCCTTACCCCTGAAAAAATAGGACACGTAAGGAGTTATAAATATTTATATTAAAAGGAAGGGACATTAATGTTTTCAGGTCCAAAATACTTCCACCAAACCATTTCTAATCTTTTCATAAAATTGCAAATTTGCGTTATGCTTCTTTTTACAAAAAAAAAGTGGCCATGAAATGGACTCTCTTCCTTAGAAATATATAGCACCAAGCAGAAAAAATAGAGCATATATAATTAAGAGGATGTGGTGTATACAAACCGCAATCGCACATTAATATCTCCTTCTTTGCACTTGTATTACGTCTTTTATACGTTAAAATATGGTCAGGTGAAATGTGGTGCAAACTATAATTTTTACTTCATTCACTTTAAAAACTATGATATTCAGTCTTCTCTGCAAATACAAAACTATGACATTGGGGTCGCAGTGTAACCGCACCTAGTTCTCTCAACTATCAGACAATAATCTGGTTAGGGCACATGTCATCATCATTTTGTAGATATGTGGACTTTTGTGAAGCAACAACTCTGAAAAAAACACATCTTGGAGTGACGTAAACTACTTAAGTGAGTGTATGTTTCAAAAGAACATAATTACACTCCTCGTTGGTTGTGGATTTAATCTTTATCATAGCGATTATGTAGATCCTTACCCCTGAAAAAATAGGATACGTAAGGAGTTATAAATAATTATATTAAAAGGGAGGGACATTTCATGCTTTTCAGGTCCCACAGACTACCACCAAAGCATTTCTAATCTTTTCATAAAATTGCACTTCGTTATGCTTCATTTTACAAAATAGTGGTCGTAAAATGGACTCTCTTCCATAGAAATATATACCACCAAGCAGAAAAAAAAAGAGCATATAGAATTAAGAGGATGTGGTGTATACAAACCGCAATCGCACATTAGTATCTCCTTCTTCGCACTTGTTTACGTATTTTATACTTTGAAATATGGTGCGCAAACAATTGATCACGTGAAATGTGGTGCAAACTATAATTTTCACTTCATTCACTTTAAAAACTATGATACTCAGTCTTCTCTGCAAATGCAACGCATTGGTTTCGCCAAGTAACCGCACCTCAGTCTATCAACCGTCGCACAATAATATAGTTAGGACGCATGTCATCACCATTATGTTGCTCGTGGACTTTTTTCAAGAAATAACTCTGGAAAAGACACATCCTGATCGGTACATACATTAAAGAGTGAGATAAACTACTTAAATATAGATGGGACTCCCTCGGTTTCAAAAGACACACCTTGATTGGTACATTCATTTTAGAATGGCCTAAACTACTTAAGTGAGTGGATGTTTCAAGAGAAAATAATTACACTCCTCGTTGGCTGTGGATTTAATCTTTATCATAGCTATTATATAATCATAAACCTAATACTTTGTGGATATATTTTTTTAAGGCGAACTAATACATTGGTAGCACAATAATCTGGTGAGGGCACACGTCATCATAATTTTGTCTCCTTCAGCACACTTGTGTTACATCTTTTATACTTTAAAATATGGTGCACAAACAATTGATCACGTGAAATGTTGTGCAACATAAAATTTTCACTTCATTCACTTTAAAAACTATGATATTTAGTCTTCTTTGCAAATACAAATTTATCTTTGCATCCTTTGCAAAAGTTTCTGTATATATATATATATATATATATAATTAGGAAACTATGCATAAAAAGCTGGACATGTTCTTCCTATTTTACTCACGAAGTATATATATATATATACACACAACTTACAGTGTTGATGTTATCATAAGCACCACAATTACCAATGAAAGCTCGATTTCATCATCTTTTGAACGAAAGTTACTAAATTCTATTCATACAACAAACACCACGTTTTTGGTAACGTTCCTTTTTATCTTAGTATGTGAAGTGGAATTCTGTAAACATCTGTTCCAAGATGATTAATACAAATAGGTTTAGGAGTTTTTCTAGTTGGTTGTTTCCGATCTTGGTTAATTGCAAAGATTTCTCACCTCATTGCGGACAGAATAAGGTCAAGTGGGGAGATGTGGTGGTTTCCTGTTTGAATGTTTTCGTTTTTTGTTAACCAAAGAATGACAGAGATGCAATTGTTTTTCTTTTAAATACAATTATTCATCGATATTTATGATAGATAATGGAAGAATGACGATGATAAAACTAATTCAGTAAACCGTATAGAATTTTGTGTATAGTAGCTTAAATTAACATCAATAATAACAGAGATTTACCTGATTCTATACTGAGCAGAAGCGCCATTACATAAACCTCATACCTTGAGGATATTTTTTTAAGTCAAAATAATGCAATGGTTTCACAAAGTAACTGCACAATATTCTCTCAACCGTCGCACAATAATTTGGTGATGGCGTATGTTATTATCATTTTGTAACCTTCTTCACTGAGGACTTTTGTCAAGCAGTGGCTCTGGAAAAGACACTTCTTGATATGTAAATACATTCTTGAGTGACGTAAACCGCTTAAGTGAGTGGATGTTTCAAAATAAAATAACTACACTCCTCGTAGGCTGTGGATATAATCATTCCAATAGCGATTATATAATCATAAACCTCATCCTTTGTGGATATGTATTTTTAAACCAAAATGATGCATTGGTTTCGCCAAGTAACCGCATCTCAGTCTCTCAACTGTCGCACAATGATCTGGTTAGAGCACACGTGATTATTATTTTGTACCTCCGTGGACTTTTGTCAAGCAACAACTCTGGAAAAGACACACCTTGATTGGTATATTCATTTTAGAGTGACGTAAACTACTTAAATGAGTGGATGTTTCAAAAAGAAAATAATTACACTCCTCGTTGGCTTAGGTTTTAATCTTTATCATAGCTATTATGTAATCATAAACTTAATACTTTGTGGATATATTTTTTTTAAGGCGAAATGATACATTGGTAGCAGAATAATCTGGTGAGGGCACACGTCATCATCATTTTTTCTCCGTCATCACACTTGTGTTACGTCTTATATACTCTAAAATATGATGCACAAACAATTGATCAGGTGAAATGTGGTGCAAACGACAATTTTCACTTCATCCACTTTTAAAACTAGTATGATATTCAGACAGGTGGTAAATTTAGTAGTAATGTATGTGACTTTCGTTGACCAAAGAGTTCCATCCATGGTTGGCTCTTCCCTCCAAATTTGTGTCATTTAGCTGTGATGTAGCGTTTCTTTTGTAGTATATGGCTTGTAATGTTGTTGACCTCTGCAATGCAGCATGGACTTTTCATCTAGATAAGGATCTGGCCATGGATAGTGTACCATACCCGAATCCACATCCGAGACATTAAAAATTCTGCAAATGCCAAGTATTTGGAACCGCACCGAATGGTCCAATGGTATTAGTATATTGGTGCAGTTCCTAAACATAGAGCCAATAGACTGGACCGGACACAGTTGCGTCTGATCATAACGTTTAGTGTCGCTTATTTTCATGATTAAGATAATTACTAAAACGATTAATGGTTGTGATGAATAGTCGGTTGCTCTTCCCAACCATATTATAAGAGAAAGAGAGAAGAAGCCTTTCAGTTTCTTAAGATCAGAGACGAAGAGGATTTCAGTTTCTATTCTCAGAGAAATTCTCAAAGAATGCCGCAGGGGTTGAATTGTAACAAAGGTATAGTAAAGGATAAGTTGTTTGATCAAATCCCTTATGGACTTGGTAAAGTTGTGAAGAGACCAAAATTTAATCTTCCATCTTCTAATCAGGTAAAAAACTTTAGCATGCAAAATTTGAATCAATATAATATTCTTGCAAAAGTGAAATGACCATGAATATTGGGTTTAGACAATTCACAGTGCTAGTTATTGAAATTGCTATTCCACCAATTTTTCAGGGTGTTGCTGGAAATTGCTGCTTCTGGGGGTGAAGGAGAAAACATGAGTTGCAAGACAATGTTAATGAAACTAGGAGTGGTAGTGGTGGTGGCAATGATGATGGGAACATGGCTAGAGATGAGGGGGAAGCAGCCTCTGCTGGTGAGGAGCAAGGAGGACAAGATGCTCCTCCTAACCCATTTGGAGATAGGTTATGGGGAGTCAGAGATGATTGGGTGGTGTTTGCAACCCATTTGTGATAAATGAAGGGGTGGTGTTGGTGGGTGATCGGTACACGGTGCGCGGTGGAGTACGTCAAAGCTTCTATACTGTTACCATGCCAGCACCTGTCAGGGAAGCAATCCGAGAGAATGCATCCCTTCACATTCATCCTCATACTGTAACTTTCCCACAATTTGACATGCTGATACCTGTGATTGGTCGAATTTCCACTGAAGTAGCATCCATTGCTAATGCAGGACATGGTGAAGTCAATCCACTCCAAGATGGCCCAAATACAGAGCCTGAGCCTGAGTAAATCCATCCCAATCCAGAAGGAGTGCAAGTAGTATATCCAGTTGGTCATGATCCTGCAGGTGAAGCTACAGGGCCATCTGGAGATGCTGCTGCCAACTAATATGGTAGTTTTCACAAAAAACCCTGAGAGAAGTGAGGAATAGCCAACAGGTGTATGAATACATAAGCACCTTGAATTTTTTTGGTAAACTATAAACTTTTATGCTTGTTGTGTACAAGGATATGCTTATTGTTTTTGTGGCAATTAACTTCAGTTAAGGACAAACAAGTTTTATCTATGTTTAATGAAATTGTTGTAGATGGTATTCTGATCCTGTTATGAATTCCCAAAAAATTAACCGTTGATCTAAAATCCGATATTTGGAGACTATCTTTTTATTAAAACTCTTCTAAAGCTGGTTAAAAAGTCAAAAGTCAAAACGTATACAATACATTTTGACTCATGTGCAATAGCGGCAATTCTAATTAATTTGTAAATTAGTAAGTAGGGCTTCTTTGCAGATAGTACTGTAAATGCATATGTTGATCTCGATTGTAATGAACTGAGTCTTTTCTGTGCAAATTCTATTTTATATTAGATTCCCTCTCCATTTAATTTTAAATTCTTCTCTGTACTTGATTAATTTGATACTCCCTCAGTAATATAAAGCCAGATAAGACCACTCACTTTCATGTTTTACCATTTGTACAAAAAAGTTCCTATAAAATGGACTCTCTTCCTTAGAAATATATACCACCAAGCATAAAAAAGATTAGAGAATATATAGAATAAAGAGGATGTGGTACAAAAAAGTTCATATAAGATGGACTCTCTTCCTTCATCGCACTTGTATTACATCTTTTACAGTTTTAAATATGGTGCTAAAATAGTTTATCCCGTGAAATGTGGTGCAATTAAGCCAAGGAAGGGCGATAGGTTCGAAGAGGTGTATTTAAGCCTGAATTGAAAGGTTAGATAAAATTGATTATGGATGGAAGTTTTCAAAGAGTCATGATGGTTCTGGATACCGTGTATGGGGTTTAGAACCGGCATGCAAGGCCTAGAGACACTGAGACAGGTGTCTATAATTAGGTTTTGAAAATATGCTTGCATGAAGTAATGATGTTTCTGAAGAAGGTGCGCATACCTTTGAATTATCGCTAATAGCAAAGAGATGGTACATTTAACCAAACGCCATAAATAGCTATTAATGGTGTTATACTTTCTATCTATGAGGCTTCTCTTGTATCCTAATTTGGCATAGAGCAAAGCAATTTTTTAAATCGGTAATATGGCCTATCAGGCCATTCTACATAATCTAAAAAGGGAGGTCTGCAAGTGTAACTTTCTATCGTACAAATCTGTAGCGTACAGCCTCTCTTGGACAGTTCATCAGCTGCAAAATTTATCTCACGATATACATGCTCAAATGTCATGTACGCATAATCAGCTTTCACTGCTAACCATCTCTGTCGTATAATCCATGGCATAGAATCAGCGAAGAATGCATGCACTGCACTTTTGGAGTCCGAAAGCACACGGATTTTCTCATGGCTAAACTTCTTAGCCCATTCCAATCTTCTAATTAGTTGTGGAGCCCAGACTGATGCTCAACGCCCCAAGCACTTCACAAATGCTAATTCTTGCTGTTAGAGCATTGCTAAGTTGAACCCACCAAGTGTTGGTATGTAAAGTTTGGTTGTCATATTTTAGTGAACCAAAACTCATGTTAAGAGTCGCTTGATTATGTACTAGACTCAACTTCGTATAGGTTAGCTTGAAAGTATTAGGATATGAGACATTACAAGTATTGCGAAGTCTTGAAGATGTGAAGAAGCAAGGAGCTACAACAACAACAATCATCCTTCCACTTGAGGTTAGTTATATTTGACTTGAACTGTTTCATTCCCTAACATATCTTTCAAGTCGTGCATATTGAAAACATAACTGCGAAGCATATGTGAACTCTAGATAGACATAATATCAAGGAATACAATACGAGGTTTATTGCTTAACCATTAAACTTTGTAGATAAGACATCGCCATAATCATTTGAATGCTATTGTGATTATGTATGGGTATGAGGTGAGGATTTTATCCTAGGGAACAATGTTTACATGTGTTCTAAGGAAGTAAGTTCATAAACTTGTTTGTAAACCGAAAAGGAAATTTCCAGGTGTTATTGGCTTTGTTATTCATTGCATATCTTATGAACAACAAATATGTGTGATAGAGTATAATCGCTCACAACTTGTTGTGTTCTTGGTAGAACTATTCACAAAAGCCTGACTTATGTATTGGTATAACTTTTATTAGTAAAATCGATCTTAAGTAATCACCTGTGGTATGATTGGATTTTGTATGTCTGACCAATTAAAAGGGGAACTGATCCTTGTAAGGGGTGCAGTACATCAAAGGGGAACCGATCCTTGTATGGGGTGCATCAAGGTTTATAGTAGAAAGGGGAACCGATCCTATGGTCATGTGCAACACGTTTTTAGGCAAAGGGGAACCGATCCTATGGACATGTGCAACACATATAAGTTAGATACCATATATATGTGGGGAACCGATCCTAGTACCTAGTCAACCGAATTTTTGGAAAGCTAGTGTGACTATGAACAGTACTCACATGGAGGTAGAACCGAAACTTGTTTTGGTAGAACCGTAATCCCATGATTGTGATTCAATGTTTCTTTGATCAATCACATAGTTCTTGAAAGTCAGATGAACCAATTATAAACTTGTTTGTAAGTGTGGCAAATCGGTTTCAAGGTTGTAAGTGTGAAAGAGAACTTACAAAGTTAAGATGTCGACAAACTTTGAACACGTGTTGTGAATGTTTATTTCTTTAATTGTTCAAATATATTCCTTAACGGCTAAGGGAAGAGAATCCCAGGATCCAAACATAAGTAAGTTAAGAATCTTTTTAATTAAGGTTATTAATTTCATTTTGTAGGGAAATTACAGAATTAGTAATGTGCATTTACTAATTAGATTATCCGAGAGATTTCGATCGTTATTTTTGGACAGAGCATTTCCAGGAATTATGAAAACCGAATATGTGCATTAATGAATATCTTGAGAATATTTTCGGTTTTGGAAATTCCTTGGTGTCCAAACTTCCTTGTCTATAAATACTTGAAGTTTGCCTTTCTAGCAAACTAATCCTTCGTAACAACAGAGTTACTCTTTTGTTGTTGTAACTGGTGTAGCCGCCTATCAGGAGAGGAGAGTAACCTAATTAGACGAAATCTCTTACGATCGCTAAGTTTAAATTTTACTTTGGGATTGAGAAGCTCTAGCGCGACCCGTTGGTGGGAAACTAGATAATTGCGGTTTATCTTTTGTTTTCGATTGATTTGAATTACTGACGGTGGTTGAAATATGATTGCACCTAGTTTTTTTATTCTTGAGAATCTTCTCTTCTGATATAAGGTTCACTCAAACTAGTTGAGAGTTTCGACAGGATCTTTAGACTGTTGTTAGTTCTAAATACGATCTTGTGATAATCCATTGTTAACAGACTCCGTTCTGTGCGTGATTGATTACAAGAGATCCAAGTGATTGTGAGCAGGTTTTTATTGAAGATTTAAGAAGATTTGAAGACAAAAAAGATATTGAAGATCTGACTTGGGTTTTATAATATTTGGTGTACACAATACTTGTTTCGGTAAAAGAGGATCCAATTGATAATCGGTTTATCCTTGTGGTAGATTGGATTGATTAATTGAGTAGATCGGCATCAACATGATTCTTCGGATTAATGGTGTTGTTGGATTAATATTAATCGATTACCTTTGGGTGATTGAACATAAGATAAATCTAAGGACCTGACGAAGGAGTTTATGTCGAGATAAACGGAAGAGCCTTTGTACGACTCATATCACTTGGTTGAATAGAGTTGATACCAAACAGATTTGTTGTTCCTTTATTGTTTGGAATACGAACCAAAGGAATTGTTCCAAGTACATGACTTATTTATAAGTTGGAGGCGTGGGTGAAAAAGAGGGGTTTTAACAACACCACCCAATATTTCGCTTAGCAATCTGTATGGCCTAACTTCGAAATACTTTCTAGAGAATCAACTAGACAGTCATACTCAATATAGGTAAAAGTATCTCAAGGAGTTAATATCTCTCTCTTGTTTTGATTTACTCGAGCTAATAGCAATCAGCGAGTCTTTAATCAAACACAGGGATTAACTTGGATGGTACCAAAGACCAATATCCAAGGATCAATCAATGACAATCAACAACCAAAGGTTGGATTATTCTAATTGATGATCTAAACGCACAACCTGTATTATTTCAATTATAAAGATAAAATAATATAATGCGGAAATAGAACTAACACAGACACCGTAAATTTTGTTAAAGAGGAAACCGTAAATGCAGAAAAACCCCGGGACCTAGTCCAGATTGAACACAAACTATATTAAGCCACTATATACACTAGCCTACTCCAAGCTAACTTCGGACTAGACTGTAGTTGAATCACAATCAGTCTCCCACTGATCCAAGGTACAGTTGTACTCGTTACGCCTATGATCCTAGCTGGATACTGCATACTTGATTCCCTTAGCTGATCTCACCCACAACTAAGAGTTGCTACGACCCAAAGTCGAAGACTTAAAAATAAACAAATCTGTCTCACACAGACAAGTATATCAAAGGATCAATCAGTCTCCCAAAGATAAACCCTAAAAGGTTTTGTTCCATCTTTTGATAATAATCAAGGTGAACAGGAACCAATTGATAATCCGGTCTTATATTCCCGAAGAACAACCTAGAGTTATCAATCACCTCACAACAATCTTAATCGTATGGTAGCGAAACAAGATGTTGCGGAATCACAAACAATGATACGAAGATGTTTGTGATTACTTTTTATATCTTTCCTATCGGAGATATCAATCTAAAACCAATCAATCTGATTGTACTCGTACGATAGAAGATGCAAGATCAGACCACACAACTACGATAAAAGTAGTATCGATATGGCTTCACAATCCCAATGAATTCTTTAAGTCGTTAACCTGGTTTTAGAAGAAGAAAACCAAAGGTTAAAGGAGAAACGTCTCTAGCAAGAAAAATAGTATCACACGTAAGGTGTGGGGATTAGTTTAGCACAATATAAGATGTCTCCTTTATATAGTCTTTCAAATCAGGGTTTGCAATTAAGTTACCTTGGTAACAAAGCGATCAATATCCACCGTTAGATGAAAACCTGATTTAGATTCAAGCTAATATTTCTCAACCGTTAGATCGAAAACTTAGCTTGTTACACACACTTGAAAATGCACGCTTCTAGGTTTGTTAACCGTACCCAAACGTATGCACTTGTTGGTTCAACAATTTTTAACCAAAAGGTTAGCCATATGAGCATTTCATATCAACCATGTTCTTTTTCACCATAACTAGTTCAAATGACTTCAAGATGAACTAGTTAGAGAGTTGTTCAGTTGCAAGGAAATCTCACGTACTAATCAAGACACAATTGAAGCAAAGATGATTTGATTCACTCGAATCGGTTTATGAACTTTTATATCCAAGGTTTCCAAACTGCATTCCTTAGTATTTTTAAGTTTAAGTTCAGAAATCATCTTCAGATATATAACCTTCTCAAGTTCACAGACTAGGTTCGCGGAATTAAGTTACCGGGAAGAGTTTACAAACTCCATTAGAAATTCTCGGGTATAAGAACTTCGCCGGTTCGCGGACTGGGTTCGCGGACTTAGTTTCACACAAGTAGTTTGTCAACTCCAGCAGAAATTCTCGGGTTTGAGAACTTTGGAAATTCGCGGACTGAGTTCACGGACTTGGCTCACGCTATTCTTCCGGTTCTCTTGATCAACAAAGTTCGCAAACTTTGGTTCAAGGAATAGGAACTTATGCACATATGTGTTTCCACACAATGCTTATTTCCATCATTAGTTATGTAACCTAAACTCTCATTCCAATCATTGAAATATTCTTAGAGGACGTTATATAGTTGTTACACCATTTCTCGTCAAAGAAGTAGGAAATAGAGTAGATAGACTTTTGAGTGATAGATAAGTTCAAGTCTTCACATACCTTTTTGTCGAGAAGTTCCACCGGTTCCTTGAGTAGTTCTTTTACTTGTATGATGAATCGCCATGAAGTCCTTGATCTCAACTACACTTTCATCCTAGTCCGAGACTTAGCTATAATAGACTAGAAATCAAGACTTATAGTTTTGATCACTAACATTGACAAACATGCTTGAGATAGAAACACATGCAAATTCGATCGAGAAATGCTCTAACAATCTCCCCCTTTGTCAATTTTAGTGACAAAACTATCAATACATATGGAATACAAAAAAGATAAAGAAACTTTAGTAGCTCCTATTCCTCATGTCTAATCTTCAACATTCATCGAAATCTTCGTCACTTCCAAGTACTCCAATGATCCCAAAGGTTGTAAGTTTAGCATCACCGTTGTTGAAGATCCGTAGCTATAACAATGAGAAAACATCGGTATCGATCATTGTTATACAGTGTCATAGTATTATTACTCGGTGTCAAAGTCCAATTGCATCACAACTTCAACAATAATACTATGGTGATATGTATCACTCCCCCTTATTCAATACTCCATCTCACATGGAAACCACTCCCCCTTACACAATGATCCGAAAACCATATGTATTTTTAGTGTGAACCACATATTAATTCTCCCCCTTTTTGTCAATAAAATTGGCAAAGGTACAAGAACGGGATCATAATGAAATTTCCGAGAGAGACATTTCATGACTAAAAGAAAAATACATACCAACTAATTTTAGATGCAATCATACAGCCGAAGCTAAATGCATTCATCAAGGAGTTTAAAGATACAAGATAACCCCTCTAAAATTCCACATCCGCACACCTCTCAAGATATGGCCATTAAGAACAAGTTCAAAAGAACTCTCCCCCGTTAGATGTCATTCCCGAAGGAACAACAAGAGCGACCTTAATTTCGAAAGAAAATAAGGATTTTTATTGGACACCAAAAACCATGAGAATGATTTTCTATATCCAAAAATCCAATCAAATTAATCACAAGTAAACCCATGATTAATTTAATCGGAATATGCAATCAAATTAAACACAAAAAGTGATCAATTCAATTGATTATGCTCGACATAAGAAAACTTACGGAGCAACAACTAAATAACCAAACAAGATGATTAATTTAGTTGAAAATGCTCGACATAAAGTATCTCGCGGAACAATAACAAAGTTAACCATAAAAATAGTCAACTTGGTCGTTTAGTGCTCAAAATTAGACACTTTATGTTGCCTCACAGTAATACATAAAAAATGTGGATCAGGGAAGATCAATACTGCAGAATACACAAGGATTCATTCTATTTTCCATCACTATTCGCATAACGACATTCAATATGCATAATCCTTGCAAACAAAAGATTTTAACCTATCTTCCATCAATAATTGACATAATAGGCTTAACTTTTGTATTTGTCAAAAGTATATTCATTCTTTTATCAATACAAGCATATCGACATATGAAAGACTTTACTTTTGACAAGGTACGGGACAATTATAGTTCACGGACGTAAACACACATATCCCATAAAAAATTTGCAATATATAAAACCATAAAGATTAATACTGCAAAAATCATCTTCCAAACAAATTTAGAATTTAAACTAGTAAATCTAAAAACATGAAGATGAAAACGTTGGACATATCTATGTGTAATCACAATAATTTCTATTCCAAACTCTAGTAATCCTTCTCAAAAACAAGAATAAATTTTCATAAGAAGTTTCCTAGGCATCAAGACAAACTCGTAATGCACATACAAGATGATTTGTCCTTAGAGAGTAGAATCACTCTTTTTTGCCCGGATTTATACCAAGAATAGCTACCAAAGGCGTATAAAAATATTTTCAAAGAAGAACATACAAAGTTATTAACGACCATGCACCATAGTTCACATAAAATGATTGTGAACATTCAAGAATCCCATAGTAATGCGTACTACTGCCCATTCTTGAACTTCATTCTTTGTGATTCACCAACAACATTCTTGTAAAATCTACATATGATCTTAGAATAGTACTACTACATGAATCCAAGTGCCCAAGTCCAACAGAAGTGGAACAAGTGCAACGAAACGGAGCAAAACACTCAAAAACAAGAGATATGACAAATACCAATCTTAATACAATGATTCTCATATCCATTTTGAATAGAATTCAATTAGGAAGAGAATGCAAAAAGAATGAGGTCATTCCGAGTTCGTACGAAGAAGTTACGGCCAAAACAAGTTAACCGAATATCGACGTCAAGTATGCATACGGGTTTGCAAACGAATTTTCAAGTCCGCGAACTTAAACCCATGGATTTTGATTTTAAAAGATGTTATGCATACCTGGTAGGTGTACCCTGAAGTCCAAACATCCCGAACTATTATTTTCAAACCTTTTTAGATGAATCCAGTTGAATTCTACAGCCTTACCAAACATAATCTTTGCGCCCCAATTTTCGTGCTTCCCTCACTGTATGCATAACAGGGCATTCCTTGGTGAGGATGCACTTAAAACACACTCAAGTTATTTTGAGGTGAAAAATGTCTTGCTCACCACAAGCGACTTTTGGATTATCATGAAAGAGATCACTTTTAGAAACTTTCACATCCAAATCCATCTTTCCAAAGAACTCTTTAAGTTCCAACATCATGGATACTGCCTTCTCCATAGTCATGGAATTTTCTGGGAGATCATTCCTTTTCACACTCAAGGTGTCATTTACTTTCTTTGGAACCCACTTATGAGTGCGTTTAGAAAAAACCGAAACCTTCTTCCCGTTACTCTCTTCAAGATTTCTCGAAAGAGGATTGGATTTACTATTCTTTTACAAGTTAGTCTTTCTCCAATTGGGAGCATCGGATCTTGTCTTCGTATTTACGAAGTTATCCTTTTGATAACCATTACGATTGTGAAAAGGCTTCGTATAACGTTTATAGGAAAATCTAGGTTTATCACAGCAACGATTCCTTTGCCTAAAGGTTGGAAAGTTACAACCTGTAATGTTAAGGGGATTAGCCTTAGCATATGATCTTGGTTTCACAACTTCTTGTGATGCCCAAACAAGAACATCATGAAGTTTCTTATTCCTTATATGAAAACGACATCTCCTTTCCAGGTGACCTTTATTTCCGCAATAGTGGCAAACATAAGAAATGTTCTTACCTCGATCCGTATGTGCTGACTTTGGAGGTTGATATTCTTTGCTCTTTCGAACCTTAATTGTTGGTGACGGTATTTCACTTTTCCCATCAGTGGAAACCTTTTTTTTGTGAAGAGTCACTAGCCTTAACAAAATTTAACTCTTTGCTAATACTTGGAACATCTATTACCTTATAGCCAAATCCTCATGTATCACGATGATTTTTACTTGCTCCTAGCATAGTGGTTAATTTGCTTGAACTAGTATTGAACTTTTTCAAGTCATCTTCCAACATCTTGATTTTATCAAGAGCAGCTGCTAAATCAGCCTCAAGGCGTTTTTCTCGAGCGAGACAAGCACTTTTTCTGTCATCCAAAACTAATTTTTTGAGAGTTAATCCTTGTTTCAGATGCTGCAAGTTTCTCTTCCAACAAAAAGTACTTTTGATAAAGATTATCACATTCAAGTGACTTCATACGTAGGTTTTCCTCAGAATCCTTGAGGATCGATTTGTTAGAACGATTCGAAAAATAAACACCTGCGTAACATCTTCTATACTTTTTGTTTTCTCGACAGAGAGGAGTCAGAAGAGGTGAGACATAAGAAGTTGTAATCTTCTTCATCTTCCATGAATCCAAAAACTTAACATACTCTGATACTTCCTCATCAAAATCTCTATTAATATCTGAATCACCTTCATCAGAAAGTTCATCCAACTGTTCTTCTAGGAGAGTTTCCCAATCAACAGTTTTTACATCAAGAGAATGTTTAGATATTGACTTAGACATGATAGTTCTCTCAGGTGAATCCAAGCTTTTAGAATCATCTGGTAATTTCTGAACTGGTACGTTATTAGAGATAGACTCGTCCATAATCAGATCGCTACAAACACAAACTTATAAGGTCTTTAACGTGTTTGCCTGCTCTGATACCAATTGAAAAAGCGACGGTCTAACAACACCACCCAATATTTCACTTAGCAATCTGTATGGACTAACTTCGAAATACTTTCTAGAGAATCAACTAGACAGTCAGACTCAATCAAGGTAAAAGTATCTCACGGAGTTAATATCTCTCTCTTGTTTTGATTTACTCGAGCTAATATAAATCAGCGAGTCTTTAATCATACACAAGGAATAACTTGGATGGTACCAAAGACCAATATCCAAGGAATCAACAACCAAAGGTTGGATTATTCTAATTGATGATCTAAACGCACAACCTGTATTATTTCAATTATAAAGATAAAACAATATAATGCGGAAATAGAAATAACACAGACACCAGAAAAAAATTTAACGAGGAAACCGCAAATGCAGAAAAACCCCGATACCTAGTCCAGATTAAACACACACTGTATTAAGCCACTACAGAAACTAGCCTACTCCAAGCTAACTTCGGACTGGACTGTAGTTGAACCCAAATCAGTCTCCCACTGATCCAAGGTACAGTTGTACTCCCTACGCCTCTGATCCCAGTAGGATATTGCGCACTTGATTCCCTTAGCTGATCTCACCCATAACTAAGAGTTGCTACGACCCAAAGTCGAAGACTTATCAATAAACAAATTTGTCTTACACAGACAAGTCTATCAAAGGATCAATCTGTCTCCCACAGATAAACCCTAAAAGGTTTTGTTCCGTCTTTTGATAATAATCAAGGTGAACAGGAACCAATTGATAATCCGGTCTTATATTCCCGAAGAACATCCTAGAGTTATCAATCACCTCATAACAATCTTAATCGTATGGTAGCGAAACAAGATGTTGCGGAATCACAAACAATGAAAAGAAGATGTTTGTGATTACTTTTTATATCTTGCCTATCGGAGATATCAATCTGATTGTACTCGTACGATAGAAGATGCAAGATGATCACACAACTAAGATAAAATTAGTACCGGTCTGGCTTCACAATCCCAATGAAGTCTTTAAGTCGTTAACCTGGTTTTAGAAGAAGAAAACCAAAGGTTAAAGGAGAAACGACTCTAGCACGCAAACTAGTATCACACGTAAGGTTTGGGGATTAGTTTTGCACAATACTAGATTGAAAAAGCGGGGGTCTAACAACACCACCCAATATTTCGCTTAGCAATCTGTATGGACTAACTCCAATATACTTTACTAGAAAATCAACTAGACAGTCAGACTCAATCTAGATTAAAGTATATCGAGGAGTTAATATCTCTCTTCTTGATTTGATCTTTACTCAAGCTAATAAGAATCAGCGAGTCTTTATCAAATATAAGGAATAACTTGGATGGTACCAGAGACCAATATCCAAGGATCAATCAATGATAATCAACAACCAAAGGTTGGATTACTCTAATTGATGATCTAATGCACAACCTGTATTATTTCAATTGTAAAGATAAAACAATATAATGCGGAAAATGAAATAACACAGACACCAGAAATTTTGTTAATAAGGCGCAAATGCAAAAAAAAACCTGGGCCTAGTGCAGATTGAACACACACTATATTAAGCCGCTAGAGACACTAGCCTACTCCAAGCTAACTTCGTAATGGACTGTAGTTGAACCCCAATCAGTCTCCCACTGATCCAAGGTACAGTTGTACTCCCTACGCCTCTGATCCCAGCAGGATATTGTGCACTTGATTCCCTTAGTTGATCTCACCAACAACTAAGATTTGCTACAACCCAAAATCGCAAGCTTTGACAATAAACAAATCTGTCTCTCACAGACAAGTCTATCAAAGGATCAATCTATCTCTCACAGATAATCCCTAAAGGTTTTGTTTCGTCTTTTGATAATAATCAAGGTGAACAGGAACCAATTGATAATCCGGTCTTATATTCCCAAAGAACAACCTAGAGTTATCAATCACCTCACAACAATCTTAATAGCATGGTAGCGAAACAAGATGTTTCAGAATCACAGAAAATGAGACGAAGATGTTTGTGATTACTTTTTATATCTTGCCTATCGGAGATATCAATCTCAAGCCAATGAATCTGATTGTAGTCGTACGATAGAAGATGCAAGATCAGATCACAGAACTACGATAAAAGTAGTATCGGTCTGGCTTCACAATCCCAATGAAGTATTTAAGTCGCTAAACTGGTTTTAGAAGAAAAAAACCAAAGGTTAAAGGAGAAACGACTCTAGCACGCTAACTAGTATCACAGGTAATGTGTGGGGATTAGTTTTGCACAAGGCTAGATGTCTCCTTTATATAGTCTTCCAAATCACGGTTTTGCCTTGGTAACAAATCAATCAATATCCACCGTTAGATGAAAACCTGATTTAGATTCAAGCTAATATTTCTCAACCGTTAGATCGAAAACTTAGCTTGTTGCGCACCCTTGACATGTACGCTTCTAGGTTTGTGTAACCATACCCAAACGTGTACATTGTTGGTTCAACAATAGTTAACCAAAGGTTAGCCATATGAGCATTCCATATCAACCATGTTCTTCTTCAGCATAACTAGTTCAAATGACTTCAAGATGAACTAGTTAGAGAGTTGTTCAATTGCAAGGAAATCTTATGTAACTACACAAGACACAATTGAAGCAAAGATGATTTGATTCACTTGAATCGGTTCATGAACTTTATAGCCACGGTTTGGATATTGCATTCCTTAGTCTTTATAAGTTTAAGTTCAGAAATCATCTTCAGATTTACAACTTTCTTAAGTTCGCACACTAGGTTCGCGGACTTAAGCAAACGGGCAGAGTTTACAAACTCCAAAAAAATCTCGGCAAAAGACCTTCCGCCAGTTCGCGGACTAGTACTCACGCCATTCTTCCGGTTTCTCTTGATCAACAAAGTTCGCAAACTTTGGTTCAAGGGATAGGACTTATGCACATATGTGTTTCCACAACAATACTTATGTCCATCATTGGTTATGTAATCTAAATTCTCATTCCAATCATTGAAACATTCTTAGAGGACGTTATATAGTTGTTACACCATTTCTCGTTAAAGCAATTTTCAATATGATTGAAACATACTAGGTAAAGATGAACTTGATCGAAGCGAAAATCTTACCAACACATATTTCGATATATAAATAGGCGAGGTATACTCGGCTCGAAATACCAAATGTGTATAATAAAGTCCATCTATATAGCATACGAATTTTTGTCTCAAGGAGTAGGAGATAGAGTAGATAGACTTTTGAGTGATAGATAAGTTCAAGCCTTCATATACCTTTTTGTCGAGAAGTTCTACCGGTTCCTTGAGTAGTTCTTCTACTTGTATGATGAATCGCCATGAATTCCTTGAGCTCAACTACACTTTATATCCTAGTCCGAGACTTAGCTATAATAGACTAGAAATCAAGACTTATAGTTTTGATCACTAACATTAACAAACATGCTTGAGATAGCAACGCATGCGAGTTCGACCGAGCAATGATCTAACAATGGGAATACAGAAGGAACTAGGTGAACTATAGGGTTAATTACTTGGTCTCAACTATACAAAGTTAGTGTAATTTTGTGTAGCGGCTTAATCCTGAGAGTATTCAATTCTGTACTAGGTCCCGGGGGTTTTCTGCATTTGCGGTTTCCTCGTTAACAAAATCTTGCTGTGTCATTTACTTTTATATTCTGCATTATAATTGTTTTATTATAGTTAAAGTAAATTACGCAAACGTTAATTCCTATTTACTTGATAAGCAATCCTATTGTGTTTGGTTAAGTCCGAACCTTTGTATCAAGTAAACATACTTCGTTGTTGTATTGTCTCGATCTCGTAACCATAGACGATTAGGTGTGAACCGATTAGTTGTATTGTCTCGACTTAGTCCATAGACAATCACTTTCGGAGAAATGAATTATAGGTAGGAAAAGTTTTAGCTTGAGGTATATTTGGGTACCCTTGCCTTTTCAATTGGTATCAGAGCAGGCAAACACGAAAAGATCTAACAATCTGTGTTTGATGCGATCCAACCTATAAGAATGAAATCGATTTCTCATGAATCGACTTCAATTAACGTACCACCAAGATTTAATGGAACTAATTATCCATTATGAAAATCGTCTATGAAGGCCTTTCTTCAATCCCGATATTTTAATACATGGATATTAATCGAAGACGGATACCAACGTCCGATAGACTATTCGGAGTCAGAGTTCAAGCGACTAGCATCATATACTCTTGAAGAAAGGATTCTTGCAAAACAGAATTCTGATGGTTTAAACGTCATTATACATGCAATTAGTGATGACCTTCTGCATCATGTACTGTCTTATAGAACTTCTAAAGAAGCATGGGATATTATTGAGACTGTGTTTGAAGGAGATGGATCTGAAAAAGAATCTAGGCTTCTCATCATTTCATTTGAATGGGGACGTCTCCATATGGATGATAACGACACCTTTGAGGAGTTTAACTCTAAACTTTCTGAGATTGTTAATGCATCTTTTCTCCTTGGAAAGGCAATACCTGAAAAGGATATAGTATGAAAAATTCTCAGATCGTTACCATCCAAATACGAGTCTAAGATGCATGCTATAATATAAGGGAATGATATTTCTACACTTTCTCGAAGCTCTCTTATAGGAAAGTTAAAGATCTTTGATAGAGAAATTCTGCTGAAGAATCAAATTGAAAAACGTTGCCAAAAGGTTATGACACCTGTTGAAAAGGAGCTTGACTCAACTATTGTGCTTCTTGCGCAACGAATTAAGGACATATTATCATGTGATAAATGTATTCCTGATACACTATCAGTTTTCCATAAAAATGGTAATGATGAAGTTCAATACTTCAAGTGCCGTAGATTCGGACATATAGCAAAACATTGTCCTAGCATAAAAACTGGAAAGTGCAATAGAGTGTATGTTTCCACTCTTTATGATATTCCATAGGAAGTATCCAATGAAGAAATATCTAATTACAATGCACTTGTTGCTAACTCTAATTATGATGTTATCAGTAAGTCTAATCAACTACTAGAAAAACTTGAGTTAGAAATTAAGAAAAGTGAAAGGTTAATCCTAGATCTTGAAAATCGGTTGAAATCCATTTCAGATCAACCCTATATGGTAGAATCTGAACCAGAAAAATTGGGTGAAATACCAAGAGAATCAGAAACCAGTTTTTCTGATTACACAACAAGTTCTTCATGTGAAGAAAATGATCTCGCTACAATCCTTTGCGAAATCAAACTCATCCAAATTTCGAAAAGGGATAAGGAAGACTGGTAAAAAAATTTGCCTTCAAAAATTAATTGCAAACTCTTAAAATTACAAGAGAAAGGAATAACAGAAGGAAACTCAGTCCACTGTGTTGATAAATCATCCTAAGGATGTGTCTGCTAAGAATGGTGAGAATATTTCTCACCCCAACACACACTGATTGTGTTGAGTTTTGCATCCTCACTTATTGCCCAAAATCTGTGAGGAAGCATAAATCTGGGAAAGTTATTCATAATTGTTTCTTTAGTGAAAAAATATTAAATATTTCTTATTTTTGGGAAAGAATAATTTCGGTTTCCTTAAACCAATTTTTTTATATATTCCTTGATTTTCTCCCATCTTATAAATCTTCTTCCTGTCCGAAAGGAGATTACCATATTTCAATGGAGAAATCGGTAAAAGAAAAATCATATCTTGGTGATCTAGCACTCTGTGCGTCAGTTATGACTGAAACTCATGATGTTCCTCTTCATGATAACTCTCAAGACTCTCTAAGAAAATAGATTCACTCTGTTAATGGTTGTATTAGGTATCATGAACTTATGATAAAGGATTCAAAAGAAGTACTAGCAAATTTTCATTCTCAACTGCTGGAGATGAACTTATCTACTGAAAGAGGAAGTACTCAAAGGAATTTGAATCCAGTTTTTGAAAGCAATCTTCACAAGAAACGAGAGAGAGAATAATAGACATCAATTTTTGATTTCTTTCATTGATTGTATTGGTATATTATGAATAAAACTATTAAAATTATTTGATTAGTAATTTTTTCTTGTGATAGTTTTCGGTTTACATAGCCTGTGCTTAGTTGCTTTTATCTTATTGATATGTATGTTTATGGGATGTTTGATTTCGGTTTTACTACCTTAATATTCAATCTCATATATTGTGAACCCTTATGGTTTGGGTGACTTTTTGATTTAGCGGGATTAAGTTCTACCCTAGTAGGTAGGCTTTATCAAAGGATCATGAGGGGTTCTGTTAGAAACAATATGTGAAAAAGTCACGATATATTGAATCGGTTTTGGTTTAGCATAAAAGCATATGTGTTTCGACGGTTTTCAACTTTTGCTTGCAATTGTTAAAACCGATTTTCAACCTTTCTCTGGTAAAGGTTGAGGTGTGTTGTTATTCTTTTGTTTATGCATAAGGATGACAACGTGGTGATATTTCGATATCAATTCTCCCTGGACGAAGATGTTATCATATTGGAGAAGTGGATGCGAATTTTGAGGTAACAATCTTGTTAGTTAATTGTTTTCCTATTTAAGAAAAGCCTGAGTTTATATTATATATATTTGTTGCTTTTGCTTAACAAATTTCGGTTCAATTGATATTTATTCCATGATGTGTGTGTGGATGTGTGTTTCAATTGGTTCCAGTTAAGAAAAACTATTGTTATCTTGCTTTATTGTGTGGTATCAATTGTTTAGGCTGACAAAAATTTCGGTACAATTGAATGCGTGTGTGATTCGATTGGTTCCGGTTAAGAAAAACCATTGTTATCTTACTTTTGTATGGTATCAATTGTTTAGGATTACAAAATTACGGTGCAATTGCGGTGCTTTTAATGTCTATGTTGATTCAATTGCTTCTGGTTGAGGTGAATAATTATACAAGTTGATTTATTTTGGTTTGTATGAATTATTTATGGCTTAACGAAATAATTTGTGTACGGGATGAGTTGTTTAGTCCAATTCGATTCCGGATAAGAAACTAAGTTAATTCTGATCTTAGTTTGTCTTGTCAAAGTGAGGTTTCAGTTATTCAAGTCTAATCGAATGCCTAAACAAGGAATGCTAGTTAACTAACCTAGTACTTGTCTTGTTTAAAATTGAAAGGTCTAAGTTTATGGATAATTAGAACCTGATGAGAAAAATGGAGTTTATCTTTATTTTGGTCTTATCGAATTAAGCGGTTTTTTTTGAACAATCGGTTTAGCAAAGGGACTAATGTGCTTAGTTTTTTTTGGTTTGCGAAACTAAATTGGAAAAAAAAAATCAGAAAATTGTTTCCTTGGTAACATATTAAAATAAGACTAATTGTAGTTTCGATTTTTGATATTGGTCATAAGAACATGATGTGTGGAACCCTCGTGCCTAACTCTACAGGTTTGCAAGTCTATTCTGAGATTTGTGAGATTCTTTTCGTGTTGTCCTTTATTTTTTCGTTTCTTTGTCATTTTTGTGACAAAAATGGGGAGAAATATATGGAGTAAACATGTGATGCTGGCATTGGTTTTATATTGATTGGCATCGCTAGGGAAAAGAACATTAGTACTTTAATGTTTTATCTAATGAAAGAGCGAAAGCACAGACTAAGGGGGAGTAACATGTCATATAGATTGGTATAACAAAGACGTGTGGATTGAATATCTACCTATCTTCCTTAGGGGGAATATTAGCTTTGTTATTATAATGTCAACAACGGCATTTTCAAGGATTGAATGTAAGCAGTTTTACTGTGCTGTTGAATCTGGAATCAAGCGAATTGTAATGAATTCTTGTAATTTGTTTATCCATATGATGTAAGAGTTTTGTCACTAAAATTGACAAAGGGGGAGATTATTAGAGCATTGCTCGGTTGAACCCACCAAGCGTTGGTATGTCAAGTTTGGTTGTCATATTTTAGTGAACCAAAACTCATGTTAAGAGTCGCTTGATTATGTACTAGAGTCAACTTCGTATAGGTTAGATTGAAAGTATTAGGATATGAGACATTACAAGTATTGCGAAGTCTTGAAGATGTGAAGAATCAAGGAGCTACAACGACAACAATCATCCTTCCACTTGAGGCTAGTGATATTTGACTTGAACTGTTTCATTCCCTAACGTATCTTTCAAGTCGTGCATATTGAAAACATGACTGCGAAGCATATGTGAACTATAGATAGACATAGTATTAAGGAATACAATACGAGGTTTATTTCTTAACCATTAAACTTTGTAGATAAGACATCGCCATAATCATTGAATGTTATTGTGATTATGTATGGGTATGAGGTGAGGATTTCATCCTAGGGAACAATGTTTACATGTTTTCTAAGGAAGTAAGTTCATAAACTTGTTTATGAACCGAAAAGGAAATTGCCAGGTGTTTGAGGGTGAAACAGTTTCTGCCGATTTTGGTAATTTCGGTGTGTGGGTGAGAAACGAGTCTAAACCCTAAACAATATACTGCAAGGGAGTACTTTGATTCGAGAGATCAATCTGTACAAATCCGGCCTAAACAAGAAATTTTCGTTCCAAACTTGCTTCGGTCACAAAGTGAAGGAGAAGGGTTGGTCTTAGGGAGGGAAACGAAGAGAGTGTTGAGACCAGAATAGTTGATTCTGGAAGATTAGTTGTTTGACGACTTGTATCAGAAAGTGAAATGCTAGCAGATTGGAAAGCTAAAAAGTGATTTCTGAGTGTTGTATGCTCCTGACCCAAAACTTTTCTTTGGTGGAAATAGGTGAGATCTATTTATACAAGTCGCAATGAAACGTACCCTGGTCTCGTAAGAAGTGGAAACTAAATGGAAGAAAGAGGTAACGGGTAACGCCTGGAATTGATGTTTCCATAATGAAGGAAACGTTTCACCATTACTCCTTGTATTTACTAACATCTTAACTCTTATGACACTTTCTTGTAACGGGCGTAGTGTACGCCGCACGCTGTAAACCGCCAGACCAATACCCTGATGAGCATCCCCTATTTTGTGACATGTTTTGATATCTCGAGCGTTTTCGTGGAAAACGTGTAGCATGTTGCTATTTTTTGGGAAGTTAAGATTGAGAGGCTTGCCGATTCGGTGGAGACTTTAGACGGTCGATATTTCACATCTTGAGATGAAGGTTAGCCGTTGATTGTGGTTACCTTCCGTTGGTAGCCAGTGGCCTGACCACGGTGCTGGCATGGCTTACACATGCTCTTGGCGTGGCTAATTAGGGTTTGGTGTCGTGACCAACGAATTGACATAGCTAAGTATGTGCCATTTCCAAAGAGTTGGAAGAGTAGCCAAAGGTTTCCACAAGTCGTTTGGTGGCAAGTTTGTACGGCCGAGATCTGCATCTCAGGAGGAAGGATATCCGTTAAATTGTTGCAACCTTTCGTTTGGCAGCCAGCGGCATGAAGGCATTGCCGGCATGGCTTTGGCGTGGCAAAATTAGGGCTTTGGCACCGTAGCCAATAGATTGGCACAAGTCGTTTTGTGGAAATCTTGTACGGCTGAGATATGCATCTCAGGAGGAAGGATAGTCATTGATTGTTGCAACCTTCCGTTTGGAAGCCAGCGGCATGGAGGCATGGATGGCATGGCTTTGGCGTGGCCAAGTTAGGGCTTTGGAACCATTTCCAAATTAGGGTTTTGGCACCGTAGCCAAGAGATTACCACAAGTCGTTTGGTAGCAAGTTTGTACGGCTGAGATCTGCATCTCAGGATGAAAGATAGCCGTTGATTGTTGCAACCCTTCGTTTGGAAGCACACGGCATGGAGGCATGGACGTCATGGCTTTGGCATGGTTTAGGCACATCCAAGCTAGGATTTTGTCATAGTTTTAGGCGCGGCCAAAATTAGGGTTTTGGAATTGGGATAAAAGTTGTCATGTGTTTGGTGGCGAACTTAGACGGCTGAGATTTGCATCTCAAAAGGAAGGGTGGTCGTTGATTGTTGCAACCCTTCGTTTGGCAGCCAACGACATGGAGGCATGGCCGGCATGGCTTTCGCATGGTTTAGGCGCAGCCAAGCTAGGATTTTGGCATAGTTTTAGGCGCGGCCAAAATTAGGGCTTTGGAATAGTCTAGGCGCGGCCAAAATTAAGGCTTGGCATTGGGCCAAAAGTTTCCACGCATTTGGTAGCGAACTTGGACGGCTGAGATTTGCATCTCAGAAGGAAGGGTGGCCGTTGATTGTTGCAACCCTTCGTTTGGCAGCCAGCGGCATGGAGGCATGGCCGGCATGGCTTTGGCATGGTTTAGGCGCGGCCAAGCTAGGATTTTGGCATAGTTTTAGGCGCGACCAAAATTAGGGTTTTGGCATAGTTTAGGCGCGGCCAAAATTAGGGCTTGGCATTGGGACAAAAGTAGGTGGCGAACTTGGACGACTGAGATTTGCATCTCAGCAGGAAGGGTGGTCGTTTATTGTTGCAACCCTTTGTTTGGCATCCAGCGGCATGGAGGCATGGCCGACATGGCTTTGGCATTGTTTAGACGCGGCCAAGCTAGGATTTTGGAATAGTTTTAGGCGCGGCCAAAATTAGGGTTTTGGCATAGTTTAGGCGCGGCCAAAATTAGGGCTTGGCATTTGGCCAAAAATTGCCACGCGTTTGTTGGCTAACTTGGACGGCTGAGATTTGCATCTCAGAAGGAAGGGTGACCGTTGATTGTTGCAACCCTTTGTTTGGAATCCAGCGGCATGGAGGCATGGCCGACATGGCTTTGGTACAGAGGTGTAGCTGGCATGGCATGCCATTGGCACTATGGTGCGGCTGGCATGGTTGGTATGCCTTTGGCGCGGAGATGTAGCTGGCATGGCATGTCATTGGCAGGATGGTGCGTCTGGCATGGTTGGCATGCCTTTGGCGCGGAGATGTGGCTGGCATGGCATGCCATTGGCACGGTGGTCCCGCTGGCATGGTTGGCATGCCTTTGGCACGGAGATGTGGCTGGCATGGCATGCCATTGGCACGGTGGTGCCGCTGGAATGCCTTTGGTGCGGAGATGTAGCTGGCATGGTATGCCATTGGCACAGTGGTGCGGCTAGCATGGTTCGCATGCCTTTGGCGCGGAGATGTGGCTGGCATGGAATGTCATTGGCACGGTGGTGCGGCCGGCATGCCTTTGGCGTGGAGATGTGGCTGGCATGGTATGCCATTGGCACGGTGGTACGGTTGGCATGGTTTGCATGCCTTTGGCGCAGAGATGTGGCTGGCATGGCATGCCATTAGCACGGTGGTGCGGATGGCATGGTTGGCATGCCTTTGGCGTGGAGATGTGGCTGGCATGGTTGGCATGCCTTTGGAGTGGACATATGGATATTAGGTTTTAGCGTGTCGAAAAACTAGTTTAAAATATGTGGCACGTGTGATTAGCACGTTTGGCTAGCATGCGCGGCTGGCATGTGCAGAGACGATGCCAGTCAGTACCGAGGGCTCTGCCGTGGAGCATGGCATATAAAAAAGGTACCCCGGTAATTTTACGCAAACATGTTGAATGGTTCAATAAATGTTCTAGTGGCGACATTATTACTCAAGTGTGACGTCACTGTCTGACTGAGGTTTTACGATTTTAACCCTAAGCTAAAAACCACCATCAACATTAAGTCTCCTGCTTAGCTCGGAACATGGGCATTGTTGCGAGGTAAGCATGAGATGGTGACAGACAAGGACAAAATCGAAACAACAAGTCATGAAAAGATGGTCAGGAAGATCCGGCTAACCTTTTTTGGGAGGAAAAGAGAATCCATGACTCTTGCGTTGATGGATTTGCGTAAATTTGGCTCATGGTGCTGCTGGCTAGGCCGTGGAGTGGTAGAGATGGTTGCTGGCTGAGATGCAGACTGTTGGCGTCAGCTTGGAAGGGAGCCGCTAGCATATACTTGGCGTGAAATGGAGCCATCGGCGTTGGTCGTCTTGGAACGGAGCCGTCAGCATTGGTCGGATTGGAATGGAGCCGTCAGCATTGGTCAGCTTGGAATGAAGCCGTCAGCATTGGTCGGCTTGGAATGGAGCCGCTTGCATAAAGTTGGCGCTGGCTTAGGCTTGGCATGGCGTGTGCGGCTAGCGTTGTCCTGGCTTGGAGTGAGCCGCTAGTATTGGCTTAGCTTGGCAGGGAGCCGTTGTCATTGCTTGGCTTGGAATGGAGCCGCTGGCGTCGGCCTGTCTTGGAATGGTGGAAACTGTCTTCAGTCCGCGGAATGGTGTCAAACGGTTTCGTAATTTCGGCTACCAAACGGTGGTGATGATGCTGGAATTTCGGCTATCAAATGGTGGTGATGGCGCCTGGAAACTTTGTCTAAATTAGGGTTTGGCATGCCGAAACCCTAATTAGTGCCTCTTACTAAAATCGTTGTAGAATTCTCTTACGAACTAGGATTTTGACGGTCCTCCCCTCTATTTCAATCGGAAAAGAATTTCCTATCTCCCATCGCAGGAATATTTAGGTTTCGAGCTCGTTTAGGAGGTGAAAACTTCCCAACAGTAAAACTCAGGAAGAATTCAGGAGGGATGTTGCGGGCCCGAGGTGGCATAGTCGCGCCCAGTCATCTATTCCCGTTCATGGATCAAGAAGGAATCTTTGTTTTTTTCAAACTCTAGAAACTCCGTCCGCATGAAAAGAGGTATCGACCCTCTTCTGTTTTCTGTTGCTCGTTTGGATCCGTGCTTTGGCCTGCAGTGTTTCTCCAGTGGATTCCAAAATTTACCAAACTCCATTGCATTCTCTGGATGGATGAATGAAATATATACTCGGCAACTATCATGTCAGGTCTAATCTTGGGATTGTGTTTGCGTTGTCGGTCCATCCTTGACTTTAGGTTGTTCAGTGTCTGGACCTTCTGATCGCGATGATGATATACTGTGGATGATTGTATGGTAGATTTCTTCCGAAGCCACATGATGAAATAGATGAGTTGGAGACATTCTGTTGTCAATGTGCTGCTATCAAGTCTTCAAGGACTGTGTTCCAAGAGACATCCTTCGAACCATCTTCTGAATCTTGGATTATCGTATGAAATGGGATGCGGTGAGCACTCCCCAGTTATATTTCTATTAGATCCGATGGCATGGCCGAATATGTGAATGTATCTTTATGACGTACTTTTGGAGTCTTCTATGCACATGTACGGATTGATGTTGAGAAATTCCTGTGGCTCGTAAAACTTCGGCAGTGATGATGTTGAAATCAGAAATAACCATGTTGAGGGGAGTGAAGCGTCCCATGATGTTAGTCCCCATGTGTAGCCTACTTTCATTGCATCGCCTTGAATTCATGTCCACCGGATTTGATACAAGCTTATTGTACTCTTCTGGATGTGATGTTGGGATGCTCAGGATATCACATGGAAGAAATATTCTGGATAGCGAAGAGGTAGGAATGAGAGAGTTATGTTGTTTATCGTGGCTCCCTCTGTTTCTTCAAGAAAATATTTCATCCGCATCTCTGGAGTTATCTCATGAGTCTTTGATGGTCGTCAGGATGGACTGCGATGAGCAGACCCCAGTCGCATTTTTCTTTAGTTTCTGAAGTTGTTTTCCTCTGAGCAGGCTTGGGATCCACCGCGGCCTCGTAAAGTGTTGAAGGAGTCTTATAGACAGAGAGGTGATGATATTCTTGCACTACACCCTTAAAGAGTAGATGACCTTGTTGTGGCTATGGCCTTCGGTTGACTGTGTCTTCTGAGCTTTGACAGTGAAGGGATTCCGTGTAGATCCTCAGTCCCCAAGTATGGTTTACATGTTTCCATCTTGTATGGTCAGTGGGTTGACCATGATAAATACATCACCATTGTGCGTTCGTACTGGTGATTTTGTTACTTCTTCCACATGAAACTAAAATATGGAGGAGTACGGGTTACCTTTGTAGTGATTGCTGTTGCGGTGAAGCTCTGGCTGGTATCAACAAATGAGCGGCAACAGTTCTTGGTAGCAGATGTAATCAGAAGAGACTACATTGTCGTGGGAACAAATTAGGTTGGCTGGAATTGTATGGGCATCCATGGAAGTAAAATGATTGGTTGGATGCGTAAGCGAGCAAACTGTCCATGATCATGAGTTTTGGCGGGATGGATCAAAAGGTGTCCATGACTACGAAGATTGGATGGTTGCGATCATGATCCTTGACATGGGGAGCGTGGTGGCACGACCCTTTGTAGGAAGGAATGGCGTTGAAGCGTCTTCGGCTCTTGGAGAGGACGTTGAAACTTAAGGAGCCAAACGCTGAAGCTTTGGCTTCGGATCTTAGAGCAGCTTATGGAGGGAACGCTGAAGCGGAGCGCTTGATGGAGAGAACGTTGAAGCAGAGCCGCTGCTGGAGGACGTTAGGGTGGAGCGGCTGCTGGAGGACGTTGAAGTGGAGCCGCTGCTGGAGGACGTTGAAGCGGAGCGAACGCTGAAGCGGAGACGCTGCTGGAGGACGTTGAAGCGAAGCGGCTGCTGGAGCGAACGTTGAAGCAGAGCGGCTGCATCAATCAGCGTGCTGTAAAAATCGACATCCTTCAAGTGAACAGTGGTTAGGAATCCCCAGTTCCATCTATCAATCGTGTTTTCCAGGAGAGGTTGGGGTTTGGGAACGACTTCCCTGGATGGAAACAGCTGCTTTCCTGATGCAGTGCGGTTGTGGGATGCAAATATGTCTTGATGTTGTGCCTTGGAGAAATATATAATCTCACATAAATATTCCATCATAGACTGCACGATTTGGTGGGCGAAGTCCCCAGAAATCATGCAGCTCCTGACGGGAAGAGGGTCTTTGTGAATTCAGAAGGGTTGCTGATTTCTTTTGCCTTGATTTTGGAGAAGTCGTTCCTGATCTTTATGTGTGATGAAATTGGATTGCTGATTCCCTTCTACTGGGCGTTCAAGTTCAAAGCGAGCCTCTTCATCTATAAACGCACGTCCTGCTGAAGTGCTTGCGCCGATGTTAAAATTATTCCTTGTCAGCCCCCTCTTGGGTTGACGTGACTCTTATGGTGGACGCTCCGTCAGTGTCTTGAGAAAAATAGGTATCTCTTTCTGAGTTATAGCCATGTCTGTCGGAGCCTTACGAGAATCTTTTGTCTTTCCATCAAATCAACAGTGGTAAAAGAAGGACGGATTCTTCTGGATCCTCCAGTCTCTCGTCATGATGGTGGAGTAGCGGCGGCTCTGGTGACGGTTGGAGCTGTCATACTTGAAGAAACGTTGGGGGGTGGAAGCGGCTCTGGTTATTGTGATCGTAGTTGTATCATGCATACATGGCGCGGTTTTAATCACGGATTGTTGGACCATGGTGTTGTTTCGAAGGGTGAGGATGGCATTGCTTTGGATGGTTGTGGAGCGGAGAAGATGGCGATGGACTTTGGATGGTTGTGGAGCGAAAATATGGCGCTGGAAGGGTGCAAGCTTTTAACGCTGGAAAGGATACAAGTTGCTGGCGCTGGAAAGATGCAAGTTGTTAGTGTTGGAAGGATGCAAGCTGCTGGCGCTGGAAAGATGCAAGATGTTAGCAGCTGTAAGGATGCAAGTTGTTGGCGCTGGAAGGATGCAATCTGCTGGCGCTGGAAAGATGCAAGATGCTGGCGCTGGAAAGGATGCAAGTTGTTAGCGCTGGAAGGATGCAAGCTGCTGGCGCTGGAAATATGCAAGTTGTTAGCGCTGGAAGGATGCAAGTTGTCGGCGCTGGAAAAATGCAAGCTGCTGGCGCTGAAAAGGATGCAAGTTGTTAGCGCTGAAAGGATGCAAGCTGATGGCGCTGGAAACATGCAGGCTGCTGGCGCTGGCTAGGAGTGTAGGGGACGCGAATATGGCGTCGACTAGGATTCGGAGATGGTGCCAGCTGGGGCGTGGAGATGGCGTTGTCGGTCTCTTGGCGCTAGCTTGTCCACGGCCTGTTGTCGCCATGGAGGCTGGTTGCCTCTTCCCATGTGTAGCCAAAAATAAGAAACCTTCCTCCATTCGAGATCCAAAAACATCGTTCCTATAAAAGGCGTTACGCATCTTCTTTATCCCGTATCATCAGTTTTATTCCTTCGAGCTAGCGGCAAAGCAGTATCAACAAAACGAGCATATTCCAAGTATGTATTCCAGCGTTCCTCCTTTAGCTTGTTCTTCCATCTTGGTGCAAACCCTAGCCATAGGCATATCCGCCGTAGTTTTATGGGTGACGCCGTCCTGACCGTGATAAGTCCCCAGTCACTCCTCGTCGTGTGATAAATTATAACTGAAAGATCGGAATTTAAAGATGAAACTAGAAATTGGAAATCGATATTGCAACCGAGAGATTGACCTCCCACTGTGGTCGCCAATTATTTGAGGGTGAAAACAATTTCTGCTGATTTTGGTAATTCGGGTGTGTGGGTGAGAAACGGGTCTAAACCCTAAACAATGTACTGCAAGGGAGTACTTTGATTCGAGAGATCAATCTGTACAAATCCGGCCTAAACCAAGAAATGGTCGTTCCAGACTTGCTTAGGTCACAAAGTGAAGGAGAAGGGTTGGTCTTAGGGAGGGAAGCGAAGAGAGTGTTGAGACCAGAATAGTTGATTCTGGAAGAGTAGTTGTTTGACGACTTGTATCAGAAAGTGAAACGCTAGCAGATTGGAAAGCTAACAAGTGATTTTCTGAGAGTTGTATGCTCCTGACCCAAAACTTTTCTTTGGTGGAAATAGGTGAGACCTATTTATACAAGTCGCAACTAAACGTACCCTGGTCTCGTAAGAAGTGGAAACGGTTGAGTAAATGGAAGAAATGGGTAACGGGTGACTCTTGGAATTGATGTTTCCATAATGAAGGAAACGTTTCACTATTACTCCTTGTATTTACTAACCACTTCACTCTTATGACACTTTCTTTTAACGGGCGTAGTGTACGCCACACGTTGTAAACCGCCAGACCAATACCCTGATGAGCATCCCCCAGTTTATGACATGTTTTGATATCTCGAGTGTTTTCGTGGAAAACGTGTAGAATGTTGCTATTGTTTGGCAAGTTAATATTGAGAGTATTTCCGGTTCGATAGTGACTTTCGACGTCCGAGATTTCGCATCTTGAGAGGAAGGTTAGCCGTTGATTGTGGTTACCTTTCGTCGGCAGCCAATGGTGTGGCCACGGTACTTGCATGGCTTGTGCATGCTCTTGGCGTGGCTAATTAGGGTTTGGTGTCGTGACCAAAGAATTGGCATAGCTAAGTATGTGCCATGGCCAAAGAGTTGGCAGCGTAGCCAAAGGTTGCCACAAGTCGTTTGGTGGAAAGTTTGTACGGCTGAGATCTGCATCTCAGGAGGAAGGATATCCGTTGATTGTTGCAACCTTCCGTTTGGAATCCATCGGTATGAAGGCATGGTCGGCATGGCTTTGGCGTGGCAAAATTAGGGCGTTGGCACCATATCCAAGAGATTTCCACAAGTGGTTTGGTAAAAAGTTTGTACGGCTGAGATATGCATCTCAGGAGGAAGGATAGTCATTGATTGTTGCAACCTTCCGTTTGGAAGCCAGCGGCTGATGAGTGCCAAATATTGTATATATTTATCCCTTTTTCTTTGGCATTTAACTCATCTTTTATGCATTAATTCTACATTTTATCCCATATTCTGTATTTTCATTGTTTTCAAGAATAAATGTTTTTATTAATTAATTTTGCATTTTTAGGTAATAAATGAAGTCTGGATGAATTGCGGAGCGGAATATAGCAGAAAAGTAGTGAAAAGCCGGGAGAAATTACGCAAGGAAGCCGCAAAGAATGGTGCGCACAACCTCATTTTCTACACACAAAAGCGCCTCCGTTCTCAGCCATCAGATCAGTTCTCAGAAGCATCCGACGGTCGCTCCTTCATAGAGCATCAAAATCTGAAGTCTCTGCCAAGCACCACAGCGCTGAAATTCCAAGCCTTCAGATTAGATGGTAGTTGAATCCAACGGTCGCTCCCTTGCTGTTCATCAAAGTTTGATATCTCCGCCTTACACTACAACACCTAACCCCATCTAGAGCCGTTAACTTCGTTGTATAAAAAAATCTGACGGTCGCTACCAACCTCATCAGGAGGAACCATCCGATCCACCTACCAGCTTCGCATCTCGCAGCTCAGAGTCACAGAACATCAAGACTCGATGGATTCGCTCAACACTCTAGCAACCGAACCTATACCAGCTAACCAAACACCACCCTTCTCCCAAACCATCGAGCCCCTTTCTTCTCCACATTACCCTGCTGCAAACCACCATTACCCTGCAACCGTACCACCACCTTCTTCACCTCCACTGCCACCACCACACCGCCACCAAACACCACCAAACCAACCCTAGACCTAAACCCATCACTTCCATCATCACCCCTCTTTCTAGCCCCCTATTTGATTGATTTTTCTTCTCACTTTCTCTGAAACCCTAGAAGAAAAATCAATCGATTAGGCGAGTCTAGAGAAGCAATTGGCGCGTGGGAATGGAGCAGGAAGAGATTACAAGGTATGGGTCGACATCAATTGGAAGAAATTGCATCAATTTAGGTGATGTTCAACAACCCTAATTTTACTGATTTGGGGGGATTTGTGATTTATTTGGTTGTAACTATAAAAGGGTATGAGGGGTTGTAACTGTGGACATGCTGGGTTAGCCAGCTTCACTCTTGTAGAGAACTGGACTAGCCAGTTTCTCATATGTTTGCCCTGTTTTAACTTCAATGCATATGTTGTTTTGTCTTAATTTCAGTCTTATCATGTGTTAGTTTCAATTGCTAGGGTCTTAAGGAAGCCTTAACTTGCTATCCTGTGTGATGTGAATATGCATTCTTGAATGTTAAAAATGTTTAGGAGATAATCACCTTGGCAAGTCTGCAAATTGCTCTCACAGTGGATGCTATGTATCCACTGTAGTTAGAATATCTCTTTGTGGACATAGCCACCAATCATGCTAAACCAGACCATGTTGAGCCTTAGACTAGTTATACTTAGTCAGATAACTAGTGCTTTGGAGCAATGTCTTATTGGGGATGATTTCTCTAGTGGAGAAACTTCTTAGACATTGGGAAGACCACATCTTAACCCATGTCATCACAAGAACAAGAATGTAGTCATTGAATACATGGTGTAGGTTAGTGGTGGAATTAGTGATCCTAGTTCCCTTCATCTGCTTTGTTTGCTTTCACCACTGCTCACCCACTGCCTATGACCTTTGGTCACTGTCACTGTTTTTGTTACATTGCCTTGTTTCTTTCTGCTTTGCTCACTCATCATCTTCACTGCACTGTCACTGCCATTTAGCTTAGAAAACTTCAATAGCTCCCTCCGAGTCCCTGTGGACAAACCTTTTCTTCCCATCACTAACTACAATTGATCCTGTGCACTTGCAGGTCAGTTTGTAGGTTTCTTTCAAAACCTCATCAAGTTTTTGGCGCCGCTGCCGGGGACTCGGTGAGCGGCGCTGTTGTTGTTTCTTTTTTGAATTTTGGTTTTTTCTTTGTTCTACCTTAGTTTGTCTGTTTTCTGTCTTGTTTTGCTTCACTACCTTGCACTGCTGCAAGTGCTTGTTTGCTGCTGTTGGTGTGCAAGTGCTTGTTTGCTGCTGCTTGTTTGCTGTTGTTGGTGTGCAAGTGCTTGTTTGCTGCTGCTTGTTTTGCTGTTGGTGTGCACTACCTTGCACTGCTGCAAGTGCAAGTGCTGCTGATGTGCTGCTGCAAGTGTTGCTGAAGCTGCTGTGAAGCTGCTGCTGTGAAGCTGCAGTTTCTGCTGGTGTTGTTGCTGTGCAGCTGCTGCCAAAGCCAAAGCCAAAGCCTGCTTTCTCTGCTGCTGGGCTTGTGCCAACTCTCTGCTGCTGGGCTTGTGCCAACTCTCTGTTGCTGGGCTCTGAACCAACTAAGCTGAGCTTGAACCAACTGAGATGGGCTTCGCTGCAGATTCTGCTGGGCTCTGCTCCACCTTTGCTGCTGGGCTTGAACCAACTGAGCTGCTTAGGACGATCCTAAAGCCCAACTGGGCCTGTGCAACTAAAAAGGGATAAAAAGCCCAAATTTGGGCTCCCTCCAAAATCAAGTAAGCCTAACCCATGAGCTAACCCAACTGGGCCTCATTAAATTTATCTGGGCTTGTATTTAAGTGTTTATATTTGGACCTGTAATAATTTTATTTTTCTTTTTCTTTATTTTCTATTTGGGCTTGTAATAATTTTTATTTTTCTTTTTCTTTTTTCTTTTATATGCTTGTAATTATTTGGTTGTTATTTTTCTTTTCTTTTGTGGGCTTGCATTTTATTTTGGACTATAGGTTTATACCCCAATTATTGGGCTCCTAACCTTACAAAAAAAAAAAAAACCCCAAAAATTTCTTTTGCTCCCAATTTTAAAACCAAAATTTTACTTTGCTCCCATTTTAAAACCAAGTTTTCTTTTTCAAATATATCCCATAAAAAACCAAAATTCTAAAACCCATTAAAACCAAATAGTGGGCTTTGTGTCTTTCAAAATGGGCCAACCTCGTGCTCTCCATGAATACATGTATCCATCAATACAAATTCCATTATCATGTATTGTATTACCTCAAACCAATAACCCTTTTAAAATAAATGCAAACATGATACAAATACTTCCTATATTTCGAGGGTTCGATTCTGAGAACCCCTATACTCATGTGAGGGAGTTTGAACAAATTTTTCGGACTATGCAACCTGATCATATGTCCGAAGACTCTCTGAAATTGCGTTTGTTTACATTTTCTTTAAAGGAAAGGGCCAAAACATGGTTTTACGGTTTGAGACCACAATCAATCACCACTTGGGAACAACTCACTAATCAATTTTTCCAAAAAATTTTTCCACACCATAGGACCATCGCTATTCGTCAAAGTATCAATTGTTTTGTCCAATTGGATGAGGAAACTGTTTTTCACTATTTTGAACGTTTTAATGATTTGTTGAGTGAATGTCCGCACCATGGAATTGAGAAGTGGAGACTTGTCGTCATCCTCTATGAGGGACTAGACTTTAAATCTCGAACCATGGTTGAGTCTATGTGTAATGGTGAGTTTATTGATAAATCTATGGATGATGCATGGAATTTTTTAGCCGAGATTGCAGAGAAAACCCATCAATGGGAATCCGTTAGGGAAACAGGAACAACACCACATGATATGAGTCACCCCCATGAATTAGAGTTTTATTCTTGTAATAGCTCCGACCTTAGGATTGAAAATTATCCTAGATTGCAAAATGCCTATCATGATGATGATGATGATTATGATGTTATGTTAGAAGAACATGTCTATACTGAAAATGTTATGGAACCTTTGGGTTCAAATACATTAGGCTTCTCTGCCCCGACCTTAATGCATGATATTTCTTCTAGTATTCCATGTGATGTTTCCCCTGATGTGCCGATACATGAGAATAAATCTGTTGATGATGTTGATAATTCTGATTGTAATCTTGCCAATTTGATTGATGATTGTGAGCATGATGTGACATGTGTAGATGAGTTAGAAGATTTTGATTTGATTAATAATGATATGCCTATTCTTCTACCTAAGTCACAATCTGATGGCCTTCCACCCAACCTAGATTTGGTTTGTACCAATATTGTAAAACCGATTTTTCTGAAAATTCCTAATCTAGGATTGGAACTGTGTGCTTCCCAAGTCCTCTTGGACTATTTTGCTTCAAAATATAACACTTTTAAAGAGCCACAGTTGGAAATTTCATCTTTGCCCATCCCGAAAACAGTTCACTTTGAGCTAGACCTTGTACATGATGAACCCCCAAAACTGCGAGATTTTGTTTCCAAAATTTTATCCGTTGAAAAATCCAGGTTTGGGGGTAGCTCATTTTGTTTCACAGTTTCACTTGCGTTTCTTTCCTATTATTATTTGAAGCTGTTGAAACCTCTACACTTTGTCTTTTGGGTTGATCCTCAACTCTTTAGATTGTTAGTGTATGGTGAATTTTTGTATATAATCCAGTAGATAAAAATTTTAAAAATCCTTTTGTTCCTTTTATATATATTTTGCTAATCCAATATGATCTCGGCTGAAATATGTTGGATTTTTGCCTTGAATAACGGAGTTTTAATTCTGCTTTCGCCGAAATCGGGTATTCTCTCTCCTTTTACTCTACTCAGCATGTCCCTTTCCATATGTTGCATTTTAATTCTTTCCATATTTTGAAACATTGAGGACAATGTTTAGTTTAGGTTTGGGGGTATAGAGTAGATACCATGATAATTTGCCATAATTGAAAACGAACTCCTTCTTCTTTTTGAAAAAATTGAAAAATTCCAAAAAAATTGAAAAATCAAAATTGAAAAAAATTAAAAAATGAAAAAATCATAAAAAATGGAGCTCATTTACCTTAAAATGTTGACTCTTGTGCAAATATGTAATTTTTAGGAGTCTTAGTCTAGATATTTAGGCACTCTGATTCTAGCACAATTCACATAATGATAAGAAATTTGCACGCGCACGATCTACCAATACATGTATGGCCTCGATCTTCAAGGTGTTTGATAGGAAGTTACGATTGCCAATCACTTTAGAATACTGAACGAAACTTGACTAGCTTGTTCTTTGGTTGGTTGGGATAGAAGGTGGAGGTTACATTAAGAAAGACAACCATCGAATTTAACTGGGTGCATCAAAAAGGGCTACCTCTTGCAAAGTGTCATGTAATCTTTTGTTTCCTTTTGTATATGTATCAAAAGTGTTTCCTTGTAAAAAAAAAAGAAAGAAGAAAAAAAAAATATCAGAAAAATACAAAAAAAAATAAAAAAATCAAGTATTTATCAATTCCATTATATCTTGTTCCAAAAATAAAAGAGAATAGTCAATGTAAATAAGAGTCATGTAAATAGTCATTTTGTTGTTTCATTGTAATAAGCAAGGAGGGTGTATGCCATTGATGTACAACGCGAGTAATTGTGAAATACCTCCAACTCATTCACAATTCTCGTAAAGTCCGGACAGCTAGCTAGATTTCGACCTCAGTTCTTAGCCTGAGAAACTATCTCTTGGTGATTAGTAGTCATGACTTCAGATCTTTCTTTACACATGTGTAGATACACTTTACACTCTTATCACATGTCCTTTTTTTGTTATCAGTGCTAGGATTGTGCCTTCGATAGCTAGATTGACATCTCCATTTTGCTGTGAGCTTAACTGTTTTGCACATGTCACATTTGATGGAATCTGAGCTTATATTTTGACCTAGAACTTTGTAGGTACGTTCTAAGCAAACCTTCACGAGACTTCAACTCGTCCACTAGGGACACTTAGTGGTTTAAAAGGCTTAGTGCATACGCTAAATGCATTCGAGAGACCAGCGACAGTGGTATAGTTAGGATTTCCTTAGTTTTGTTTTACTTGAGGACAAGTAAAATTCAGGTTTGGGGGTATTTGATGAGTGCCAAATATTGTATATTTTTATCCCTTTTTGTTGGCATTTAACTCATCTTTTATGCATTAATTCTACATTTTATCCCATATTCTGTATTTTCATTGTTTTCAAGAATAAATATTTTTCTTACTTAATTTTGCATTTTTAGGTAATAAATAAAGTTCGGATGACTTGCGGAGCAAAAAGAGCAGAAAAGTAGTGAAAAGCCGGGAGAAATCACGCAAGGAAGCCGCGAAGAATGGTGCGCACAACCTCATTTTCTACACACAAAAACACCTCCGTTCTCAGCCATCAGATCAGTTCTCAGAAGCATCCGACGGTCGCTCCTTCATAGAGCATCAAAATCTGAAGTCTCTGCCAAGCACCACAGCGCTGAAATTCCAAGCCTTCAGATTAGATGGTAGTTGAATCCAACGGTCGCTCCCTTGCTGTTCATCAACGTTTGATATCTTCGCCTTACACTACAACACCTAACCCCATCTAGAGCCGTTAACTTCGTTGTATCAAAAAATCTGACGGTCGCTACCAACCTCATCAGGAGGAGCCATCCGATCCACCTACCAGCTTCGCATCTCGCAGCTCAGAGTCACAGAACATCAAGACTCGATGGATTCGCTCAACACTCTAGCAACCGAATCTATACCAGCTAACCAAACACCACCCTTCTCCCAAACCATCGAGCCCCTTTCTTCTCCACATTACCCTGCTGCAAACCACCATTACCCTGCAACCGTACCACCACCTTCTTCACCTCCACTGCCACCACCACACCGCCACCAAACACCACCAAACCAACCCTAGACCTAAACCCATCACTTCCATCATCACCCCCTCTTTCTAGCCCCCTATTTGATTGATTTTTCTTCTCACTTTTCTCTGAAACCCTAGAAGAAAAATCAATCGATTAGGCGAGTCTAGAGAAGCAATTGGCGCGTGGGAATGGAGCAGGAAGAGATTACAAGGTATGGGTCGACATCAATTGGAAGAAATTGCATCAATTTAGGTGATGTTCAACAACCCTAATTTTACTGATTTGGGGGGATTTGTGATTTATTTGGTTGTAACTATAAAAGGGTATGAGGGGTTGTAACTGTGGACATGCTGGGTTAGCCAGCTTCACTCTTGTAGAGAACTGGACTAGCCAGTTTCTCATATGTTTGCCCTGTTTTAACTTCAATGCATATGTTGTTTTGTCTTAATTTCAGTCTTATCATGTGTTAGTTTCAATTGCTAGGGTCTTAAGGAAGCCTTAACTTGCTATCCTGTGTGATGTGAATATGCATTCTTGAATGTTAAAAATGTTTAGGAGATAATCACCTTGGCAAGTCTGCAAATTGCTCTCACAGTGGATGCTATGTATCCACTGTAGTTAGAATATCTCTTTGTGGACATAGCCACCAATCATGCTAAACCAGACCATGTTGAGCCTTAGACTAGTTATACTTAGTCAGATAACTAGTGCTTTGGAGCAATGTCTTATTGGGGATGATTTCTCTAGTGGAGAAACTTCTTAGACATTGGGCAGACCACATCTTAACCCATGTCATCACAAGAACAAGAATGTAGTCATTGAATACATGGTGTAGGTTAGTGGTGGAATTAGTGATCCTAGTTCCCTTCATCTGCTTTGTTTGCTTTCACCACTGCTCACCCACTGCCTATGACCTTTGGTCACTGTCACTGTTTTTGTTACATTGCCTTGTTTCTTTCTGCTTTGATCACTCATCATCTTCACTGCACTGTCACTGCCATTTAGCTTAGAAAACTTCAATAGATCCCTCCGAGTCCCTGTGGACAAACCTTTTCTTCCCATCACTAACTACAATAGATCCTGTGCACTTGCAGGTCAGTTTGTAGGTTTCTTTCAAAACCTCATCAGCGGCATGGCTGCCATGGCTTTGGAATGACCAAATTAGGGATTTGGCACCGCGGCCAAATTAGGGTTTTGGCACTGTGGCCAAGAGTTGGCACCGTAGCCAAGAGATTTCCACAAGTCGTTTGGTGGCAAGTTTGTACGACTGAGATCTGCATCTCAGGAGGAAGGGTAGCCGTTGATTGTTGCAACCTTCGTTTGGCATCCAGCGGCATGGAGGCGTGGCCGGCATGGCTTTGTCATGGTTTAGGCGTAGCCAAGCTAGGATTTTGGCATAGTTTTAGGCGCAGCCAAAATTAGGGTTTTGGCATAGTTTAAGCGCGGCCAAAATTAGGGCTTGACATTGGGCTAAAAGTTGCCACACGTTTGGTGGCAAACTTAGACGGCTGATATTTGAATCTCATAAGGAAGGGTCGCCATTGATTGTTGCAACCCTTCGTTTGGCAGTCAGCGGCATGGAGGCATGGCCGGCATGGCTTTGGCATGGTTTAGGCGCGGCCAAGCTAGGATTTTGGCATAATTTTAGGCACGGCCAAAATTAGGGTTTTGGCATAGTTTAGGCGCGGCCAAAATTAGGGCTTGGCATTGGGCCAAAATTTTCCACGCGTTTGGTGGCGAACTTGGACAGCTGAGATTTGCATCTCAGAAGGAAGGGTGGTCGTAGATTGTTGCAACCCTTCGTTTGGCAGCCAGCGGCATGGAGGCATGGCTTTGGCATGGTTTAGGCCCGGCCAAGCTAGGATTTTGGCATAGTTTTTGGCCCGGCCAAAATTAGGGGTTTTCGTATAGTTTAGGCGCGGGCAAAATTAGGGCTTGGCATTGGGCCAAAAGTTGCCACGCGTTTGGTGGCGAACTTGGACGGCTCAGATTTGCATCTCAGAAGGAAGGGTGGCCGTTGATTGTTGCAACCCTTCGTTTGGAAGCCAGCGGCATGGAGGCATGGCCGTCATGGCTTTGGCATGGTTTAGGTGCGGCCAAGCTAGGATTTTGGCATAGTTTTAGGCGCGGCAAAAATTAGGGTTTTGCATAGTTTAGACGCGGCCAAAAGTAGGGATTGGCATTGGGCCAAAATTTTCCACGCGTTTGGTGGCGAACTTGGATGGCTGAGATTTGCATCTCAGAAGGAAGGGTGGTCGTTGATTGTTGCATCCCTTCGTTTGGCAGCCAGCGGCATAGAGGCATGGCTGGCATGGCTTTGGCATGGTTTAGGAGCGGCCAAGCTAGGATTGTGGCATAGTTTTAGGCACAACCAAAATTAGGGTTTTGGCATAGTTTAGGCGCGGCCAAAATTAGGGCTTGGCATTGGGCCAAAAGTTGCCACACGTTTGGTGGCGAACTTGGACGGCTGAGATTTGCATCTCAGAAGGAAGGGTGGTCGTTGATTGTTGCAACCCTTCGTTTGGCAGCCAGCGGCATGGAGGCATGGACGGCTTGGCTTTGGTACAGAGGTGTGGCTGGCATGGCTTTGGTACAGAGGTGTGGCTGGCATGGCATGCTATTGGCACTATGGTGCGGCTGGCATGGTTGGTATGCCTTTGGCGCGGAAATGTGGCTGGCATGGAATGTCATTGGCACGGTGGTGCGGCTGGCATGGTTGGCATGCCTTTGGTGCGGATATGTGGCTGGCATGGCATGCCATTGGCACGGTGGTGCGGCTGGCATGCTTTTGGCGCGGAGATGTGTCTGGCATGTTATGCCATTGGCACGGTGGTGCGACTGGCATGGTTGGCATGCCTTTGGCACGGGGATGTTGCTGGCATGGCATGTCATTGGCACGGTGGTACGGCTATCATGGTTGGCATGCTTTGGCGCGGAGATGTTGCTGGCATGGCATGCCATTGGCACGGCGGTGCGGCTGGCATGGTTGGCATGACTTTGGCGTGGAGATTGGCTGGCATGGCATGCCATTAGCACGGTGGTGCGGCTGGCATGGTTGGCATGCCTTTGGCGTGGATATGTGGCTGGCATGGCATTTCATTGGCACGGTGGTACGGCTGGCATGGTTGGCATGCCTTTGGCGCGGAGATATAGCTATTAGGGTTTAGCGTGTCGAAACCATAGTTTAAAATATGTGACACGCGTGATTGGAAAATTTGGATAGCATGCACGGCTGGCATGTGCAGAGATGATACCAGTCAGTACCGAGGTCTATGCCGTGGAGCATGGCATATAAAAAAGGTACCCCGGTAATTTTACGCAGACATGTTGAATGGTTCAATAAATGTGCTAGTGGTGACATTATTACTGAATTGTGACGTCACTGTCTGACTAAGGTTTAACGATTTTAACCCTAAGCTAAAAACCACCATCAACACAAGGTATTATTGGTTTTGTTATTCATTGCATATCTTATGAACAACCAATATGTGTGATAGAGTATAACCGCTCACAACTTGTTGTGTTCTTGGTAGAACTATTCACAAAGGCCTGACTTATGTATTGTATAACTTTTATTAGTATAACCGATCTTAAGTAATCACCTGTGGTATGATCGGATTTTGTATGTCTGACCAATTAAAAGGAAAGGGGAACCGATCCTTGTAAGGGGTGAAGTACATCAAAGGAGAACTGATCCTTATATGGGGTGCAACAAGGTTTATAGCAGTAAGGGGAAACGATCCTATGGACACGTGCAACACGTATTTAGGCAAAGGGGAACCGATCCTATGGACATGTGCAACACATATAAGTAAGATACCATATATATGTGGGGAACCGATCCTAGTACCTAGTCAACCGAATTTTTGGAAAGCTAATGTGACTATGCACAGTATTCACATGGAGGTAGAACCGAAACTTGTTTTTATAGAACCGTAAACCATGATTGTGATTGAATGTTGGTTTGATAAATCACATAGTTCTTGAAAGTCATATGAACCAATTCTAAACTTGTTTGGAAGTGTGGCAAATCAGTTTCAAGGTTGTAAGTGTGAAAGAGATCTTACAAAGTTAAGATGTCGACAAACTTTGAACACGTGTTATGAATGTTTATTTCTTTAATTGTTCAAAGATATTCCTTAACGGCTAAGGGAAGAGAATCCCAGGATCCAAACATAAGTAAGTTAAGAATATTTTAATTAAGGTTACTAATTTCATTTTGTAGGGAAATTACAGAATTAGTAATGTGCATTTACTAATTAGATTATCCGAGAGATTTCGATCGTTATTTTTGGACAGAGCATTTCCAGGAACTATGAAAACCGAATATGTGCATTAATGAATATCTTGAGAATATTTTCGGTTTTGGAAATTCCTTGGTGTCCAAACTTCCTTGTCTATAGATACTTGAAGTTTTCCTTTCTAGCAAACTAATCCTTCGTAACAACAGATTTACTCTTTTGTTGTTGTAACTGGTGTAGCCGCCTATCAGGTGAGGAGAGTAACCTAATTAGACGAAATCTCTTACGGCCGCTCAGTTTAAAGTCTACTTTGGGATTGAGAAGCTCTAGCGCGACCCGTTGGTGGGAAACTAGATAATTGCGGTTTATCTTTTGCTTTCGATTGATTTGAATTACTGACGGTGGTTGAAATCTGATTGCACCTAGTTTTTTTATTCTTGAGAATCTTCTCTTCTGATATAAGGTTCACTCAAACTAGTTCATAGTTTCAACATGATCTTTAGACTGTTGTTAGTTCTAAAGACGATCTTATGATAATCCATTATTAACAGACTCCGTTCTGTGCGTGATTGATCACAAGAGATTCAAGTGATTGTGTGCAGGTTCAAGTGATTGTGTGCAGGTTTTTATTGAAAATTTAAGAAGATTTGAAGACAAAGAAGATATTGAAGATATGACTTGGGTTTTATAATCTTTGGTGTGCACAATACTTGTTTCAGTAAAATAGGATCCAATTGATAATCGGTTTATCCTTGTGGTAGATTGGATTGATTAATTGAGTAGATCGGCATCAAAACGATTCTTCGGATTAAAGGTGTTATTGGCTTAATCTTAATCGATTACCTTTGGGTGATTGAACATAAGATAGATCTAAGGAACCGACGAAGGAGTTTATGTTGAGATAAACGGAAGAGACTTTGTCCGACTCATATCACTTGGTTGAATAGAGTTGATACCAAACAGATTTGTTGTTCATTTACTGTTTGGAATACGAACCAAAGGAATTGTTCCAAGTACGTGACTTATTTATAAGTTGGAGGCGTGGGAATACAAAACGAACTAGGTGAACTATAGGGTTAGTTAATTGGTCTCAACTATACGAAGTTAGTGTAATTTTGTGTAGCGGCTTAATCTTGAGAGTATTCAATTCTGGACTAGGTCCCGGGGTTTTTCTGCATTTGCGGTTTCCTCGTTAACAAAATCTTGTTGGGTCATTTACTTTTATATTCCGCATTATAATTGTTTTATTATAATTAAATAAATTACACAAACGGTAATTCATATTTACTTGATAAGTAATCCTATTGTGTTTGGTTAAGTCCGAACCTTTGTATCAAGTAAACATACTTCGTTGTTGTATTGTCTCGATCTTGTATCCATAGACGATCACACGAAGTGTGAACCGATTATTTGTATTGTCTCGACCCAGTCCATAGACAATCACTTTCAAAGAAACGACTTATAGGTAGGAAAAGTTTTAGCCTGAGGTATATTTGGGTACCCTCGCCTTTTTACTTGCCACATAAAGCAAGGCACATAAAGCTCAAGTATCACCTTCACTCGATAAGCGGTTGAAAATGGTGAGATAGAACTCAAGTATTCACCAAGGAAAGACGGAAGATCAATCTGCGAACATATTCACCAAGGCACTTCCCAAAGGCAAGTTTCAAAATTTTAGAGAATTATTAGGAGTCGTAGAACATCACATTAGGAGGAGATTGTTAGTAAAGTTGATGTGCAGTTTATATGCTTCACATGAACTAGTATGTTAGTTCATGTGATGTTTCCTTTCTTTACATGAACTAGTATGACAGTTCATATGTTGTTTCGGTTTTGCACTAAAAGTTATGTAACCTATCTCTAATTATCCAACAATCAGAAAGAGAATGTAACCTATCCAAAATTTCTAAAAAAATTATCAATCCTTCACCAATTATCCAACAATCAGAAGTTGAAATTGTATGTTTTTTTAGGAAGCAAGGATTGAGATAAAAATGGGTGGCTATTTTGGTTAAACTGCAGAGATGACAATTGTTAGTACAACCCACTACAACCACTTTGTTTGTTTGGTTATCATAGGGCATGTACGTACTCACGTGGGGTTGATACTGATGTAAGATAGAAAACTCTTCCATGTAGTGGGATAGCTTCATCAAAACACATCCTTTGGTAGTTGAGTATTGAATGCATTTGTTTTTTTCGTACATCTCTTTGGATTGGTTTGAGAATACTTCCATTGATAATTAAGATAGTTATTTGGGGATACTGAAGAGTGGGAGGGAACGAGGTTTTGGTGGAAAGAAGAAGGATAAAATCATAGAAGGGAATATGGTGAAAAAGGTAATGAAGAGGCATGTAAAGAGAATTGGTAAAATTGTACACTTCTATCGTGTTGTTGGATATTTGGTGAAGTATTGGTAATTGATTTAGATGATTTTGTGTTAATGGAGAAGTGGGAGAACTCTTAATTGTTCTCACTCTCTTCTATTAGATATTTTTTCATAGGTTACATTCTCTTTCTTCACCTCTTTCTTTATATACTAAGTCCACATGTGACCTAATATTAGAGATAGGTTACACAACTTTTGATGCCAAACAGAAACATCACATGAACTAACATACTAGTTCATGTGAAGAAAGGAAACATAGTGAAGAATATATTCTGCACATCACATTAACTAACACGTTCCCTGGTAAATAATGGTGCCTCTTGACAAGTTCTGTTGAAACTGGAACTGCAAAAAAATAAATTTTTTTATAAAAACATAATATGCCTTATCAATATTTGGTGACCTACCAAAACACATCTTAATGGTAATTCTGAGAGGGTAAAAGGAAAATGAAGGGTCTGGAGATAAGTTTTGAGTCCTACTGGTAGAAATAGGGTAATGATGTTTCTTGAGAAGGTGCGAACAGCCTTGAATAGGCGTGATTAACAAAGAGACGGGACGTTTAACCAAACGTCTTGAGAAGGTGCGAACAACCTTGAATAGGAGTGATTAACAAAGATACTGGAAGTCTAACTAAACTTCTTAAATGATAAATGGTAAAAATTATGGGTGTATAAATAGGGTGGATTAGCAGATAAATTTTCTTATAGAGAAAAACACTAAAAGAAGAAAGGATTAGAGAGTGTTTTAACAATGGAAGATTCCAATAATCATGCTTCATCTTCTTCAATTTCTCATCCCAGTGTTTCAGAATTTGTGGGAAGTATTGTTCAGAGATTAGGAGATGAAAAATTAGAGAAAGTGAGAGATATTGTTCAAGCCGAGATCGATCATCGTCGTCTTGAAGAAGATTCAAAGAGAGAGAAAGAGGCGAATGCTGTTGA